>NC_141537.1:103114696-103268585 GCF_021556685.1 Rattus norvegicus | reverse complement strand
ACCTGGAAGGTAAAATTTTTATGTTGTTTTGTAATTATACATCAAAAAGGCTGACAGCTCTTAATTACAGCTTTTCCTACAAATATGGTTTCCACAGCATTTCCTGGTTCATTTGATTCCTTAGGCAGTGGTTTAAAGTGCACTACAAACCAGCTGACTTAAAATAACACAGATGAATTTCTTCCCATCTTTGGAGCCAGGAAGTCTGAAGATGATGACTTGAGCTCCTGGGACACAGCAGCCTTTTTCATTCATCCACCATGTATAGAGGCCTAGAGAAAGTCAGTCTGAAATGCAAAATATACTGAAACAATCCAAGGCTGAAATTGGCTTGAATTACATATTTTTTGCTCTCTGGATGAAGACTTGTGGCTACTGAATATCAGTGACAGAAAATAGTTGACATGGGAGATATTTCTGTATTCAGATAAAATATTAACATGGTATTATTTTTGGTAAGATATACAAGGTAGGTTAGACTTGGAATTGCAGTACTTAAAATGCTTTAACATGGAAATTTCCATGGGTTCAGGGAAACTTGGACTACAAAGCAAGATATAGCTGAGTAGAGACAGGTTACTCATTGTTCAACTGGGTATTTAACAGGAATCTTGGCTGTTCCAATGAGAGTGGATCTAGAACAGTGTTTGTGTTTAGCAAAAAAAGTATTGTAATATCTTAAAATTGATTTATTTGTAGATAAATAGCTATTTCCTATAGGTAGCCAATTGTATGCATACAATGCCACAAAAGACATTTTGGATACCAGTATTTGTATCAGGAACACTTTGTCTGTTTAAGTGTATACTCCTTATCTATTTCTGAATTCAGGTGCTGGTGGGAACACTGTGATGACCCAGTCTCCAAATCTATGTCCACATCAGGAAGAGACAGGGTCCTCATGAGTTGCAAGGCTAGTCATAATGTGGGTATTTATGTATCCTGGTACCAACAGGAACCAGGGAAGTCTCCTAAACTGCTTCTATATTGGGCATCCAATCGGTACACTGGGGTCCCTGATCACTTCATAGGCAGTGGATCTGGGACAGATTTCATTCTCACCATCAGCAGTGCACAGGCCAAAGACCTGGCAGATTATTGTCAGCAGCTTTATGATACGCCTCTTACAGTGCTTCTGCCTCCTACACAAACCTCCTTGAGAGCGTCACCAGCTGCCTGCACCACACACAGTCCTGGTTTGCACACTGCCCACTTCTGCCTGGGAGCTGCTATGCCTGATTAACTTTGCTTTGATTTGCTTTGCCTGATGGAAAGTTTGGTTGAAAATTTATGAGCAGATGACTTTTTTGATCCTTTGAATTGGAAGGTTTTTATGATAAAAGGAAAAAAAGACTTTTCTGTTTGTTTAATTTTAATTGAACTATGCATATCGAACATGAAATTTATTATTTTATATTCTGGAGTGCAAAGTTGTAGCATGAATCTCCATGGGCTAAATTAAGAATCTGGCTACCTCTAGTCTCACTGGAAGATACTGAAGAAAATGTTGCTTTTGCTTTTCTCAGCTCTGGGAAATCTTCTTTATCCTTGAACTCTGGCAATTTGCCTCCATTTCTCTTTTCTGGTATCTTTATTAATTTGCACATGTATGTTGATTTCCATAAAAATATAAATATTATATTGTACACTTTGACAATCTTCACTTTTCCCTTGTTTCTCATTTATGACACACACTTTCCCTCTAAATAATGTCCTTCCAACACCTAGGCTTCCACCTATTTTTATGTGACATATACAGGTGCTCACTCACATTCACACATGCATACACATACAAGCCCAATGAGTTTTAAGCCTATAAAAATCTAGGATGCAAATATCAGAGAAAACATGAGGTTTAACTTTTTAACCAATATATCTGATCTATGCTCTCTATTCCTATTTCATCTGCCTCTGCTGATTTCTCATATACTTTCCAAATGTGGAGACTGTATTACCTCATTCTATACTGCACTATACTAGTGATAAATGTGATTTTGTATCATGAGAATTGAGTTTGGTTTTTTGTCTTGTAATAATTAAAGTATTTAAGATAGGTTCAGTGAAACATTTTGTACTTCACAAAAAACAATGTTAATCAACCTCAAACATGTATTAATTAAATATTAATTGAAAATTTACATTTTCCTGCTATTCACTTTTGAGACAAAGTATCATTGTTTGTGAAAGAGGAAGGTGGGTTTTCTTTTACTGGATATTTTATATTTATATTTCAAATGTTATTTCCTTTCACAGGTTTCCTGTCCATAAGTCCCCATCCCACCCCTTTTTTTCTATGAGGGCATTCCACCTCCCCAAATACCTACCCCTTCATGCAGCTCTGCCGAGACATTACCCTACACTGGGTGGTTCAGCCTTGGCAGGACCAAGGGCTTCTCCTCCCATTAATGCACAACAAGGCCATCCTTTTCTACATATGCAGCTGGAGTCATAAGTTTGTCCATGTGTAGCCTTTGAGTAGTAGTTTAGTCACTGGAAGCTCTGGTTGATTGGTGTTGTTGTTCTTATGAGGTTAAGCCCCTTCAGCTCCTTCAATCCTTTTTCTAACTCCTCCAATGGAGACCCCATTTGCAGTTCAATGATTTGCTTCTAGCATTCACCTCTGGATTTCTCTGGCTGAGCCTCTCAGGAGACAGCTATATGAGGCTCCTGTCACCATACACATCTTGGCTTAATTAATATTGTCCAGGTTTGTTGACTGTGTGTGTGTGTGTGTGTGTGTGTGTGTATATATATATATATATATATATATATATATATATATATATATATATATGCTGGATCCCCAGAGTTGGGGTAGGATCTGAATGGCCATTCCTCTAGTTTCTGCTCCAAACTTTGTCTCTATATTCCCTCCTATGAATAATTTTGTTCCCCCTTTGGAAAGGACTGAAGCATTTATGCTTTGGTTTTCTATCTTCTTGAACTTCATGACGTTTGTTGATTGAATCTTCAGTATTCTTAGCTTTTGGCCTAATATCCACGTATCAGTCAGTGAATATCATGTGTGTTATTTTTTGATTGGGTTACCTCACTCGGGAAAACATTTTCTAGTTCCATCTATTTGCCTAAGAATTTCATGTAGTCATTGTAATAGCTGAAAATAGTACATGATTGTGTAGCTGTACAACATTTTCTGAATCCATTCCTCTGTTGAAGGGCATCTGGGTCCTTTCCAGCTTCTGACTATTATAAATAAGGCTGCTATGTACATAGTGGAGCACGTGTCCTTATTATATGTTGGATTATCTTTTTGTTATATGCTCATGAGTGGTATAGTTGGGTCCTTAGATAGTACTATATACAATTTTCTGAGTAACCACTAGACTGATTTCTAGAGTTTTTATACAAGCTTGCAATTCTAACAACAAGGGAAGAGTGTTCCTCTTTCTCCACATCTTTGCCAGCATCTGGTGTCACATCAGTCTCTAATCTTAGCCATATTGTCTGGTGTGAGGTGTGTGAGGTGAAATCTCAGGATTGTTTTGATTTGCATTTCCCTGATGACTAAGGCATGGAACAGAGACTATAGCAAAGGACATCCAGAGACTGGCCAACCTGGGGAACCATCCTAATTATAGACCAAACCAATATACTCTAGTGTATGCCAAGAACTGCTTTCTGACAGGAGCCTGTTACAGCTGTCTCCTGAGAGGTTCTGCCAAAGTCTGACAAATACAGAGGCAATTCTTGCAGCTAACCATTGGACTGAGCTCGAGTTCCCCATTGAAGGAGTTATCAAAAGGATTGAAGGAGCTGAAGGAGTTTGCAACCTCATAGCAAGAAAAACAATATCAACCAAGAAGAATCCCCAGAGCTCCTATAGACTAAACCATCAACCAAAGACTATACATGGAGCGAACCATGACTCCAGCCACATATGTACCAGAGGATGGCCTTTTTCAGGCACCAATGGTAGGAGAAACCCTTGTTCCTGTGAAGGTTCTATGCCCCGGAATGGTAGAATGACAGGAGAGGGCAGAAGGTTTGGGTGGGTGAATAGGGAACATTTTCAAAGGAGGAGGGGTGAAAAGGACAACATTTGAAAGGTAAGTAAATAAAATATCCAATAAAAAGAACAATCATTAAATGTATTGTGAGAAAAAGTAAAGCTTATAGGTGGTGCACAATGTGTTTCAATCCCAATGAGTAATCTGCTTCTAATGTAGAGGGAAAGGTAGTTTATGAGGCATTAGCAATATTGCATATGGAGATTGGCAAAATGGTATCTACTGCCACTGGACTACCGTGCCTTGGTACCAGAAGAGGTATTTTTGGTTTTGATTCATAGTTTTTATATATACTATTTTGAAAAAGTTTAAGCAGAAACCTGACAAATTTCTTCTTTTAGAGAGGAGTGCAGAATTGGCATTTAGAGAGCTTGCTTATAGAAGTTCTTGTAAAACCAAAAAGGCCAGTGGGAGGAGGGAAAATGTCATGCTTGGTTAGTGAGACCAGGAATGCACCACATGATGAAAGCCTGAAGCAAACTAGGCTGGGAAGTAAACTGCCACCCACAATAATTCTAGGGAGTGGAAAGAACAGGGAATGGTACAGGTACAACAGGTTAATATGCAGCCAAGTTCACCACCAGAGAATTTGCTTCGGGCTACACAGACACCTTCAGCTTTCCCAGTTCTTGTACAGCATATACCTGGTAGCAATTGTAGACAAGCTTATAATGATTTGACCTAAAAGCTGAGAGAAATGTTAGATGGAAAACATTTCTCAGAATCTACTGTATTGTATATCTTATATTCTTATTTTCTCAAAGACATGCTAAATAACTGGGCTACACAGCATAGGATTATCTCACAAGACTGCAAGGGATTGGTGTCAGCTGTATTAGAAGCTGGACAGAATTACAATGGTTGAGCAATTAAATGGTGGAGGCATGATGCTACAAAATGCACAACCAAATGTAGCAAGGGAAATAAATGTTATTAAAGGAGAAAAAGAGAACGGCCTGTCAGCTTGAGACCTTTGGCCAGTCAGAAGGTACCAAATAGGCAAGAAAATTAGGTATTTCTCATGTTATACATGTTACAGAAAGAAGTGCAGCTTAGGATTTGTGTACAAATTCCCCTGTTATATTATTCCCAGAACTTGAATGTTACAAGTTCTTCACTGGTGTACATGGTCCCTTACTTTTAGGGACAGCGGGAATAATCTTGGGAAGAATTGGATTAACTTTTCAAGAATTTATTGTGCATGCAGGTATAGTAGGTATGGATAACAAGTAGGAAATAAAATTATGGGATATGTGAAAAAAAGAGATGCAAGTTGATGAAGGGGATAGAATTGCTCAACTGTTTTTCCTTACATTAAGGGCAAGGTTGATTCGGTAGAAAGGATGCTGGCTTTTGGAAGTATTGGAAACCACATGTTCTGACAAACAATGGTTAGTGATCAGACACACAAATTGATGCTACAAATGAATGTTGTTGACATAGAAGGTTTGATGGATACAGGAGCTTATTTTAGTTTATATACATTGCCAAATGTATTAGAATCCAGATTGGCCACTTCAGACAGTTTATAAACAATTTATAGAAAATGTTACGTTATCACAAATAAGACAAAGTGTACGATGGATTACTTGTGTGGGATCAGAAGGGCAAACATGGAATTTGAGTCCTTATTTGGCTGACATACCTAACAATTTATGGGGAAGGGATCTTTTACAAGAATGGGGCACTTAAATTAATATTCATTCAAATCCAGGAAAAGCAAATAAAGAAAGTAGCGGTAATATGGTGGATGATCTCGGGAAAGCTATTGATACAGGTGATAGAGAACAATTGCAAGCTATGCCAATGTCTAGAACACAGGACATCACTGCGATTGAATTTCAAAAGTTATATGCTGGCGAGGATGTGGAGAAAGAGGAACACTCCTCCATTGTTGGTGGGATTGCAGACTGGTAAAACCATTCTGGAAATCAGTCTGGAGGTTCCTCAGAAAATTGGACATTGAACTGCCTGAGGATCCAGCTATACCTCTCTTGGGCATATACCCAAAAGATGCCTCAACATATAAAAGAGACACGTGCTCCACTATGTTCATCGCAGCCTTATTTATAATAGCCAGAAGCTGGAAAGAACCCAGATGCCCTTCAACAGAGGAATGGATACAGAAAATGTGGTACATCTACACAATGGAATATTACTCAGCTATCAAAAACAACGAGTTTATGAAATTCGTAGGCAAATGGTTGGAACTGGAAAATATCATCCTGAGTGAGCTAACCCAATCACAGAAAGACATACATGGTATGCACTCATTGATAAGTGGCTATTAGCCCAAATGCTTGAATTACCCTAGATCCCTAGAACAAACGAAACTCAAGAAGGATGATCAAAATGTGAATGCTTCACTCCTTCTTTAAATGAGGAAAAAGAATACCCTTGGCAGGGAAGGGAGAGGCAAAGATTAAAACAGAGACTTAAGGAACACCCATTTAGAGCCTGCCCCACATGTGGCCCATACATATACAGCCACCCAATTAGACAAGATGGATGAAGCAAAGAAGTGCAGACCGACAGGAGCCGGATGTAGATCGCTCCTGAGAGACACAGCCAGAATACAGCAAATACAGAGGCGAATGCCAGCAGCAAACCACTGAACTGAGAATAGGTCCCCTATTGAAGGAATCAGAGAAAGAACTGGAAGAGCTTGAAGGGGCTCGAGACCCCCAAAGTACAACAATGCCAAGCAACCAGAGCTTCCAGGGACTAAGCCACTACCTAAAGACTATACATGGACTGACCCTGGACTCTGACCCCATAGGTAGCAATGAATATCCTAGTAAGAGCACCAGTGGAAGGGGAAGCCCTGGGTCCTGCTAAGACTGAACCCCCAGTGAACTAGTCTATGGGGGGAGGGCGGCAATGGGGGGAGGGTTGGGAGGGGAACACCCATAAGGAAGGGGAGGGGGGAGGGGGATGTTTGCCCGGAAACCGGGAAAGGGAATAACACTTGAAATGTATATAAGAAATACTCAAGTTAATAAAAAAAATATATTTCTAAAGTCAAAAGTTATAAAAGAGATTCCAACAGCTTTCCCCACCCCCAATGGTTATAAAACCAGCCTCTCTGGTGAGAGCAGTGGTCCATAACAACAGAAAAATTGTAGGCACTAGGACAACTGGTATAAGAGCAGCTGGATGCTAAATATATAGAAGGGTTTACCATCTCCTGGAATTCCATTGTTTGTTGTAGAAAGAAATCAGGTAAATGGAGGATGACAATAGAAAAAGTGTTGCTTTCTCAGTACCTACTTTGAATAACCATTCACTAAAGAGATACCACTGCAAGGAACTTCCACAGGGAATGTAAAATTTTCCAATTACATGTCAACATTTTATGCAAAAACCCTTATAAATTATTTGTAAGCAATTTCCTCAATTTGTCCTTTATCTCTATAGGGAAGACATTCTGTAGGCTGATTCTGACAAAGATGTTTTAGAGAATATACTTAAGGTAACACAAAGAATTCTGCCATGCTAGTGGTTACAGAAGAATAATAACAGATTCACTTTTTTATTTGGTTTATAAAGTCAGTTAACAAAAATTTGGCTACAAAAGGTACAGATTCATAGTGAATAACTGTGAATTCTTAATGATTTTCAAAAATAGATGGGAGTCCTTCAGAGCTGGTCCTGTGCCACAGCTCTCAGTATCCAGATCCTGCCAGAAGAGAGCTGGATTCTTAGAAGGGTTGAGAGTCCTGAGAACACAGGTGAGACCACCACTTCTGCTTACATTCCAAGCCCAAGAGGAACTCACATGTTGCCCTCAGAACACAGGATTCAAGGCAAAGTCTGGGACAGGACCTTTCTGGTTTCTTCCTGCTCCCTGAGGTGACCTTATGCCGCAGCTCTTTGTTCCAAGATCCCACTGGGAGAAAGCTGGAGTGTCAGAAGTGCTGACAATCCAGAGAGCATAGGTGAGACCACTTCTGTTCACATTCCTGACCCAAGAGGAATGGAGTCCTGCATGGAGCCCTCAGGACACAGGAACTGAAGAGCAGTGTGGGATAAGTTCCTTCTGGTTTCTGCCTGTGCCCAGAGCTGAACCTGTGCCCCAGCTCTCTCTTCCCAGATCCCCCTGGTAGTGTGCTGGTCTCCCCTTAGTGCTGACATGCAGGGTTACAGGAGGGTCAAGCCAGTGTAGACAGCAAGGCCAGCTAACTCCAGGGATAAAACAATGCCAAGAGGCAAGGGCAAGCACCCAAGCAACAGAAACCAAGTCCATTTGGCATCACCAGAACCCAGTTCCCCCACCACAGCAAGCCATGGGTACCCCAATACACAGGAAAAACAAGATTTAGATTTAAAATCACAACTCATGCTGATGTTAGAGGACTTAAATAGGACATAAATAACTCTCTTAATTAATGCAAGATAACACAGGTAAACAAGTAGATGCCCTTAAAGAGGAAACAGAAAAATCCCTTAGAGAATCACAGGAAAATACAAACAGTTGAAGGAAATGAAGAAAACCATCCAGAATTTAAAAATGGAAATGGAAACAGCAATGAAATCACAAAGGAAGACAACCCCAGAGAAAGGAAAACTAGGAAAAAGATCAGAATTCATGGATAAAAGCATCGACAACAGATTATAAGAGATAGAAAAGATAATCTCATGGGCAGGATGTACCACAAAAAATTAACACAACAATCAAAGAAAATGGAAAATGCAAAAGGTTCCTAACCCAAAACATTCAGGAAATCTAGGACACAAAGATACGATCCAACCTAAAGATAATAAGTATAGAAGAGAGTGATTATTCTCAACTTAATGGGACAGTAATTTTCAACAATATTATAGAAGAAAACTTCCCTAACCTAAATAAAGAGATTCACATGAAAATGTAAGAAGTGTACAGACCTCCAAATAGATTGGAACAGAAAAGAAATTCCTCCTGTCACATATGGTCAAAACAACAAATGCACAATCCAAAGAAAGAATAATAAAAGTAGAAAGGGAAATAGTTCAGGTAACATATAAAGACTAACCTATCAGAATTAAACCAGATTTCCCAACAGAGACTATGAAGTCAGATGATCCTGGAAAGATGTCATCAAACCCTATGAAAACACAAATACCAGCCCAGAATACTATATCCAGCAAAACTCTCAATTACCATAGATGGGAAAAGCAAGATATTCTGTTTCAAAAGACAATCCATGAAAATCTCCAACACATGGAGGGAAACTACATTGAAGAACATACAAGAAAGCAATCAAATTTCAGCTAACATAAAAGAAGAAAGTTACAAAAACCTAGTTCCACCTCTAATAATAGAGATAGCAGGAAACAACAATCAATATTCCTTGCTATCTCTTAACCTCAATGAACTGAGTTCTTCATTAACAAGATATACACTAACGGACTGGATATTTAAAGAGATCCCAGCATTTTTGTGCATAGAAGGAACACACCTCAGTGACAAAGAGAGATACTACCTCAGAGTAAAAGGCTGGAAAACAATTTTCCAAGCAAATGGTTCCTTGAAATAAGCTGGAGTAGCCATTCTAATAACAAATAAAACTGACTTTCAACTAAAAGTCATCAAAAAACCATGACACTTCATATTTACCAGAGGAAAAATATACCAAGATGAACTCTCAATCCTGAATCTCTATGTTCTAAGTGCAAGGGCACCTACATTCATAAAAGAAGCCTTACTAAAGCGCAAAGCAGACATTAGACCTCACACAATAATAGTGGGAGGCTTTAATGCCTCACTCTCATCAATGGACAGATCCTAGAAACTGAAACTAATCAGAGACACAGTGAAACTGACAGAAGTTATGAACCAAATGGATTTAACAGATATCTATAAAATATTTCATCCTAAAACCAAAGAATATATGTTCTCCTTAGGACATCATAGTACCTTTTCCAAAATTGACTATATTATCAGTTACAAAAAAAAAACTCAGCAGATACAAGAAGATTGCAAGAATCCTATTTATCCTATCAGATCACCATGTACTATGAGTGTTCAATAACAACAAAAACAAAAGAAAGCACACATACACATAAACAATGCTCTACTCAATTATAACATACACTAACAGCTTGACAGCACATCTGAAAGCTCTAGAAAAATACACCCTAGAGGTATAGACTGCAGGAAATAATTAAACTTAAAGCTGAAATCAACCAAGTAGAAACAAAAAGAACTATACAACAAATTAACAAAACCAGAAGCTGGTTCATCGAGGAAGTCAACAAGATAGATTAACCCTTAGCCAGGCTAACCAGAGGGCAAAGAGACAGTATCCAAATTAACAAAATCAGAAATGAAAAGGGAGACATAACAGAAACTGAGGAAATTAAAAAAATCTTTGTATCCTACTACAAAAGCCTATATTCAACAAAACTAGGAAAACTTGAGGAAATAGACAATTTTCTAGAGAGATACCAGGTGCCAAATCTAAATGAGGATCATATAAATCATATAAACAGTTCTATAACTCCTAAAGAATTAGAAGCAGTCATTAAAATCTCACAACCAAAAAACCCCCAGGACCAGATGAGTTTAGTGCAGAATTCTATCAGAACTTTGAAGAAGACTTCACACCAATATTTCTCATAATATTCCACAAAATAGAAACAGAAGGGACACTAACCAATCCCTTCTATGAAGCCACAATTATTCTTATACATAAACCACACAAAGGCCAAACAAAAAGGAGAACATTAGAACAAGTTTTCTTATGAATATTGATGCAAAATTACTCAATAAAATTCTCGCCAACCAAATTCAAGGACCCATCAAACTGATCATCCTTCATGATCAAGTAGACTTCATCCCAGGGATACAAGGCTGGCTCAATATATGGAAATTCATCAGTGTAATCCACTATATAAACAATCTCAAAGAAAAAAAACCTTATGATCAACTCATTAAGTGCTGCAAAAGCATTTGACAAAATTCAACACCTCTTCATGTTAAAAGTCTTGTCAAGATCAGAAATTCTAGGCCCATACCGAAACATAGTAAAAGAAATAGACAGCAAATCAGTAGCAAACATTAAACTAAACAGAGAAACATGTGAAGCAATCCTACTAAAATTGGATAGTAAAATTGGATAGGCGGCCACTCTCTTCCTAAATATTCAATACCATACTCGACGTCCTACCCAGAGCAATTAGACAGCAAAAGGAGGTCAAAGGCATACAAACTGGAAAGGAAGAAGTCAAAATTTCACTATTTGCAGATGACTATCAGTTGAAAGTTGATTTTATTTTATATTAGAATGTCTACTCCAGCTTGTTTCATCGGACCATTTGCTTGGAAAATTGTTTTCCAGTCTTTTACTCTGAGGTAGTGTCTGATTGTTATTGATGTGTGTTTCCTGCATGCAGCAAAATTCTCGGTCCTCTTTACATATCCAGTCTGTTAGTCTATGTCTTTTTATTGGGTAATTGAGTCCATTGATGTTAAGTGATACTAATTAATAGTGATTGTTGTTTTCTGTTCTTTTTGTTGTTAGAGGTGGTGTTAGATGTTTGTGTGCCCCCTTCTTTGGTTTTGTTGCAAGGAGATTACTTTCTTGCATTTTCCAGGGTGTAGTTTCCCTCCTTGTATTGGAGTTTTCCATCTATTATCCTTTGTAGAGCTAGATTTATAGAAAGATATTGTTTAAGTTTGCTCTTGTCATGGAATATCTTGGTTTCTCCATCTATGTTAATTGAGAGTTTTGCTTGACACAGTAACCTGGGCTGTCATTTGTGTTCTCTTAGGGTCTGTATGACATCTGTCCAGGATCTCCTGGTTTTCATAGTCTCTAGTGAGAAGTCCGGTGTGATTCCGATAGGTCTGCCTTTATATGTTACTTGACCTTTTTCCCTTACTGCTTTTAATATTCTTTCTCTGTTTTGTGCACTTTTGTCACGGAATATCTTGGTTTCTCCATCTATGTGAATTGAGAGTTTTGCCTGATATAGTACATGGGCAGGCAATTGTGTTGTCACACAGTCTGTATGACATCTGCCCAGGATCTTCTGACTTTCATAGTCTCTGGTGAGAAGTCTGGCATAATTTTGATAGGTCTGCCTTTATATGTTATTCAACCTTTTTCTCTTACATCTTTTATTTTTTCAACTTTATTAAATTGGGTATTTCTTATTTACATTTCAAATGTTATTCCTTTTCAGGGTTTCCATGCCAACATCCCCCTAACCTCTCCCACTCCCCTTCTGTATGGATGTTCCCATCCCAATCCTCCCCACCTTGCCACCATACCCCCTAGAATCACATTCACTGGGGGTACAGCCTTGGGAAGACAAAGGGCTTCCTTTTCCACTGGTGCCCTTACTAGGCTATTCATTGCTACCTATGGAGTTGGAGCCGATGGTCAGTCGATGTATAGTCTTTGGGTAGTGGTTTAGTCCGTGGAATTCTGGTTGGTTGGCATTGTTGTTCATATGGGGTCTCAAGACCCTTCAGCTCTTTCAGTCCTTTCTCTGATGCCATCAACAGGGGTTCCCTTGTCAGTTCACTGGTTTGCTGCTGGCATTTGCCTATGTATTTGCAGCATTCTGGCTGTGTCACTCAGAAGAGACCTACATCCAGTTCCTGTCAGCCTGTACTTCTTTGCTTCATACGCCTTATCTAGTTTGGTGGCTGTATATGTATGGGCCACATGTGGCGCAGGCTCTGAATGGGTGTTCCTTTTGCCTCTGTTCTAAACGTTGCCTCCCTATCCCCTACCAAGGGTATTCTTGTTCCCCTTTTAAAGGACGAGTGAAGCATCCACATTTTGGTCATTCTTCTAGAGTTTCATGTGTTCTGTGCATCTAGGGTAATTCAAGCATTTGGGTATCAATGAGTGCATATCGTGTGTGTTTTTCTGTGATCGGGTGACCTCACTCAGGATGATATTTTACAGTTACATCCATTTGCCTATGAATTTCATAAAGTCATCTTTTTTGATAGCTGAGTAGTAATCTATTGTGTAGATGTACCACATTTTCTGTATCCATTCCTCTTTTGAAGAGTTCTTTCCAGGTTCTGGCTATTATAAATAAGGCTTCTATGAACATAGTGAAGCATGTGTCTTTGATATATGTTGGGACATCTTTGTGTAAATGCCCGAGAGAGGTATAGCTGGGTCCTCAGGTACTGCAATGTGCAATTTTCTGAGGAACCTCCAGACTGATTTCCACAAATGTTTGTACCAGTCTGCAATCCCATCAACAATGGAGGAGTCTCTTTCTCCAAATCCTCACCAGCATCTGCTGTTGGGAGAGTGTTTGATCCTAATCATTCTGATTGGTGTGAAGTGAAATCTCAGGGTTGTTTTGATTTGCATGTCCCTTATAACTAAAGATGTTGAACATTTCTTTAGGTGCTTCTCAGACATTCGGCATTCCACAACTGTGAATTCTTTGTTTAGCTCTAAACTCCATTTTTAATAGAGTTATTTGTCTCCCTGTAGTCTAACTTCGTGAGTTCTTTGTATATTTTGGATATAAGCCCTTTATCAGTTATAGGATTGGTAAAGAACTTTTCCCAAACTGTTGGTTGCTATTTTGTCCTAAAAACAGAGTCGTTTGCCTTACAAAAGCTTTTTAGTTTTATGAGATCCCATTTGTTAATTCTTGATCTTAGAGCATAAGACATTGGTGTTTTGTTGAAGAAATTTTCTCCAGTGCACATGTGTTTGAGATTCTTCCCCACTTTTTCTTCTATAAGTTTGAGTGTATCTTGTTTGATGTGGAAGTCCTTGATCCACTTGAACTTAAGCTTACTAAAGGGGAAAACATGAATAGATCAATCTGCACTCTTCTATATTTTCACCATTTGCTGAAAATGCTATCTTTTTTCCATTGGAGGTTTTGGCTCCTTAGTCAAAAATGAAGTGACCATAGGTCTGTGGGTTCATTTCTGGGTCTTCAGTTCTATTCCACTGGTCTATCTGCCTGTCTCTGTACCAATACTATACAGTTTTTATCACTAATGCTCTGTAATACTGCTCAAGTTCAGGAATAGTGATTCCCCCAGAAGTGCTTTTACTGTTGAGGATAGTTTTGGCTATCCTGGTTTTATTGATATTCCAGATGAATTTGCAAATTTTTCTGTCTAACTCTTTGAAGAATTGGATTGGACTTTTGATGGGGAGTGCATTGAATCTGTAGATTGCTTTTGGTAAAATGGCTATTTTTACTATATTAACCCTGCCAATCCATGAGCATGGGCAATCTTTCCTTCTTCTGAGATCTTCAATTTTTTCTTCAGAGGCTTGAAGTTCTTATCATACAGATCTTTCACATGCTTGGCTAATGTCATGCCGAGGTATTTCATATAATTTGGGACTATTATGAAGGGTGTCGTTTCCCTAATTTCTTTCTCTGCTTGTTTCTCTTTTGTGTAGAGGAAGGCTACTGATTTATTTGAGTTAATTTTATACCCAGCCACTTTTCTGAAGGTGTTTATCAGGTTTAGTAGTTCTCTGGTGGAACTTTTGGGATCACTTAAATATACTATCATATCATCTGCAAATAGTGATATTTTGACTTCTTCCTTTCCAATCTGTATCCCTTTGATCTCCTTTTGTTGTCTGATTGCTCTGGCTAGAACTTCAAGAACTATATTGAATAAGTAGGGAGAGAGTGGGCAGCCTTGTCTAGTCCCTGATTTTAGTGGGATTGCTTCGAATTTCTCTCCATCTAGTTTAATGTTAGCTACTGGTTTGCTAACTGTATATTGCTTTTACTATGTTCAGGTATGGGCCTTCAATTCCTGTTCTTTCCAGGACTTTTATCATGAAGGTATGTTGAATATTGTCAAATGCTTTCTCAGCATCCAATGAAATGATCATGTGGTTTTTATCTTTCATTTGGTTTATATAGTGGATTACATTGATGGTTTTCCAAATATTAATCCATCCCTGGTAGCCTGGGATGAAGTCTACTTAATCATGATGGATGATTATTTTGATATGCTCTTGGATTCGTTTTGCAAGAGTTTTATTCAGTACTTTTGCATTGATATTCATAAGGGAATTTGGTCTGTTTCTTTGTTGGTTATTTGTGTGGTTTATGTATAAAAGTAATTTTGGCTTCATAGAGGGAATTCGGTAGTACTCCATCTGTTTCAATTTTGTGGGATAGATTGGATAATATTGGTATGAGGTCTTCTATGAAGGTCTGATAGAATTCTGCACTGAACCCATCTGGACCTGGCTGCTTTTTGGTTGGCAGGCTTTTACTGACTGCTTCTATTTTCTTATGAGATTTGGGTTGTTTAAATGGTTTATCTGCTCCTGATTTAACTTCAGTACCTTGTATCTGTCCAGAAAATTGTCTGTTTCCTCCAGATTTTCAAGTTTTGTTGAATATAGACTTTTGTAGTAGGATCTGGTGATTTTTTGAATTTCCTCTGATTCTGTAGTTATGTCTCCCTTTTCATTTCTGATTTTGTTAATTTGTATGCAGTCCCTGTGTCCTCTAGTTAGTCTGGCTAAGATTTTATCTATCTTGTCTATTTTCTCAAAGCACCAGCTTTTGATTCTGTTGATTCTTTGTACAGTCCTTTTTGTTTCTATATGGTTTATTTCAGCTCTGAGTTTGATTATTTCCTGCCTTCTACTCCTCCTCGGTGTATTTGCTTCTTTTTGTTCTAGAGCTTTTAGGTGTGCTGTCAAGCTGGTGATATTTGCTCTCTCCTATTACTTTCTGCAGCCACTCAGAGCAGTGAGTTTTCCTCTTAGCAAAGCTTTCATTGTGCCCCATACGTTTGGGTATGTTGCACCTTCATTTTCATTAAATTCTAAGAAGTCTTTAATTTCTTTCTTTATTTCTTCCTTGACCAGGTTATCATTGAGTAGGGCATTGTTCAACTTCCATGTTTATTCATTATTTCTTTCATTATTGTTATTGAAGACCAGCTTTATCCCGTGGTGGTCTGATAGGACACATGGCTTGGTTTATTTCTATCTTTCTGTATCTGTTGAGGCCTGTTTTATGACCGATTATATGGTCAATTTTGGAGAAAATACCATGAGGTTGTGATAAGAATATATTCCTTTTTGTTTTAGGATAGAATTTTCTATAACTATCAGTTAAGTACATTTGATTCTTGACTTTTTTTAGTCTGTCTATGTCTCTGTTTAATTTCTGTTTCCATGATCTGTCCATTGATGGATTCAACAGTGGAGTGTTGAAATCTCCCACTAGTATTGTGGGAGGTACAATGTGTGCTTTGTGCTTTAGTAAGGTTTCTTTTATGTATGTAGGTGGCCTTGTATTTGGAGCATAGATATTTAGGATTGAGAGTTCATCTTGGTGGATTTTTCCTTTTATGAATATGATGGTTCCTTCCTTATCTTTTTTGATGACTTTTGGTTGAAAATCGATTGTATTCGGTATTAGAATGGCTACTTTCGCTTGCTTCTTTAGACTATTTCCTTGGAAAATTGTTTTTCAACCTTTTACTCTGAGGTAGTGTCTGTCTTTGTCTCTGAGGTCTGTTTCCTGTAGGCAGCAAAATGCTGGGTCCTCACTGTGTATCCAGTTTGTTAATCTGTGTCTTTTTTATTGGGAATTGAGTCCATTTATGTTGATATATATTGAGGAATAGTGATTGTTGTTTCCTGTTATCTTCGTATGTGGAGGTGAGATTATGTTTGTGTGCTTGTCTTCTCTTTGCTGCAAAATGATTAGTTTCTTGCTTTTTCTAGGGTATAGCTTGCCTCCTTGTGTTGGACTTTACCATTTATTATCCTTTGTAGGGCTGGATTTGCAGAAAGATATTGTGTTTATTTGGTTTTGTCATGGAATATCTTGATTTCTCCCTCTATGTCAATTGAGAGTTTTGCTTGACACAGTAACCTGGGATGTCATTTGTGTTCTCTTAGGGTCTGTATGACATCTGTCCAGGATCTTCTGGCTTTCATAGTCGCTTGTGAGAAGTCTGGTGTAATTCTAATAAGTCTGTCTTTATATGTTACTTGACCTTTTTCCCTTACTGCTTTTAATATTCTTTCTTTATTTCGTGCATTTTGTGTTTTAACTGTTATGTGACAGGACTTTCTATTCTGGTCCAATCTATTTGGAGTTCTGTAGGCTACTTGTATGCATATGGGCATCTCTTTCTTTAGGTTAGGGAAGTTTTCTTCTATGATTTTGTTGAAAATATTTACTGGTCCTTTGAGTTGGGGGTCTTCACTCTCTTCTATACGTATTATCTTTAGGTTTGATCTTCTCATTTTGTCCTGGATTTCCTGTATGTTTTGGGCCAGTAGCTTTTTCCCTTTTACATTATCTTTGACAGTCGTGTCAATGGTTTCTATGGAATCTTCTTCTCCTGAGATTATCTCTGCTTCATGAGATAGAAGAGAGAATCATTCTCCTGGTGATGCTCGTGTCTATTGCTCCTTGTCTCTTCCTTTAGTTTTCTATATCCAGGGCTGTCTCCCTTTGTGCTTTCTTTATTGTTTCTACTTCCATTTTCAATTCCTTCACCTGTTTGGTTGTGTTTTCTTGTAATTCTTTCAGGGATTTTTGTGTTTCCTCTCTAAGGGCTTCTACTTGTTTAATTGTGTTTTCCAGCGTTTCTCTAAGGGAATTCTTTCTGTCTTTCTTAAAGTCCTCCATCATCATGATCAAATGTGATTTTAAATCTAGATCTTGCTTTTCTGGTGGGTTTGGATATTCAGTGTCTGCTTTGGTGGGAGAATTATGCTCTGATGATGCCATGTAGTCTTGGTTTCTGTTGCTTGGGTTCCTGCACTTGCCTCTTGCCTCAGGTTGCCTCTGGCATTATCTTGTTCTGCTATTTCTGACAGTGGTTTGACCAACCTATAGGCCTATTCGTCAGAAGTGCTGTAGACCTATTTTCCTGTTTTCTTTCAGCCAGTTATGGGAACAGAGTGTTCTGCTTCCAGGCGTGTAGTCGCTCCTATGTACTAGCTTTTAGCTCTTCCTGTTGGCATGTGTCCTGAGTCCACCAGGCAGGTCACTTGGAGCAGAAAATTGGATCTTACCTCTGGTTTCAGGCCAGAAGTCTCTCCCCGGGATTAGGTTTCAGCTCTTCATGAAGGCAGTAACCAGAAGTGCCTGCCCCTCCTTCTCCAGCGTCCCTGTGTACAGGGGACCCAGATGGCACTAGACGTTTTTCTTTAGAGTCCAAAATGTGGGCAGAGAATAGTCTCCTCTGGTTTCCCAGGCATGTCTGCCCCTCTGAAAGTGTAGCTCTTCCTCCCATAGGATTTGGGTGGAGGGAGCTGCTTGCCTTCAGCTCTGCTTGCCTTCACAATTGTCCCTTCAGATCTGGGCACAATTTGGACCGTAGGGGTCCTGCGGCTTGAGTGCCCCTATCTTCCTGTGCCCAGAGACCCTATACAGCTTTTAATATTCTTTGTTTTGTGCATTTGGTGTTGTGAATGTTATGTGATGGGAGGAATTTCTTTTCTGGTCCAATCTATTTGGAGTTCTGTGGGCTTCTTGCATGTTTATGGGCATCTCTTTCTTTAGGTTAGTGATGTTTTCTTCTATAATTTTGTTGAAGATATTTACTGGCCCTTTAAGTTGGGAGTCTTCACACTCTTCGATACCTATTATCCTTATGTTTGATATTATCATTGTGTTCTAGATTTCCTGGTTGTTTTGTGGTAGGAGCTTTTTGTGTTTTACATTTTCTTTGATGGTCATGTCAATGTTTTCTTTGGTACCTTCTTCTCCTGAGATTCTCTCTTCTATCTCTTGCATTCTGTGGGTGATACTTGTGTCTATATCTTCTGGTCTTTTTCCCAGATTTTATCTCCATGGTTGTTTCCCTTTGTGTTTCTATTGTTTATTCTATCCTTTATTGTTTCTATTTTTATTTTAAAATTCTTGGACAGTTTTGTTCAATTACTTCACCTGTTTTGTTTTGTTTTCCTGTAATTGTTTAAGGTTTTTTTTTTTGTGTTATCTCTTTAAGGGCTTCTACTTGTTTCCCTGTGTTTTGCTGTATTTTTTAAGGGAGTTATTTATGTCCTTCTTAAAATCCTCTATCATCATCATGAGTTGTTATTTTAAATCCAAATCCTACTTTTCCTCTGTATGTGGGATCACCAGTATCTGCTTTGGTGGGAGAACTATGCTCTGATGATGCCAAGTAGTGTTGTTTTCTGTTGCTTATCTCCCTGTGCTTACCTCTCACCATCAGATTGTCTCTGATGTTAGCTTATTCTGCTGTCTCTGATAGCGGCTTGACCTTCCTGTATGTCAGTATGGCAGCAGTCTTATAGACATGTTTCCTTTTGTCTGGATCCAGAATCTGAGAGCTATTCCTGGGTTTGTGTGTCCTAAAGTCTACAGAGGGTTGCTTGGAGAATTGAATTGTTTTTAACTCTCGGGTGTGTTTATGCTCCAGGTAAAAGGATTATAGCTTTATGCTTGGGCAGAAACTGAAAGGGTCCTGCCCCTGTCTGTTCCTATGTTCCCATATACAGGGGGCATTACACAGGTTCCTCTTGGGCCAGGAATGTAAGAAGAAGTGGTAGTTTCCCCTGAACTCTCATGATTGTGCACACTTTGAGACTACAGCTCTTCCTCTCAAGGAATTTGGTTAGAGAGATCATTTGGACCAGTTCAGTTCAGTTCATTTCTGGGTGCAGGCAGAAACCAGAAGGTTCCTGCCATGGACTGCTCCTGTAATACTGTATCCAGAGGGTACTAGACAGGTTCCTCTTGTGCCAGGAATGTGAACAGAAGTGGAGGTCTCCCCTGCACTCTCAGGATTGTCTGCACTTCTGAGAATCCAGCTCTCTCCTCCATGGGATTTAGGTACAGAGGGTTGTTGAAGCAGTTCAGTTCAGGGTATAGCCAGAACCATGTATGTATTTATATTATCTATATTATCAAGCATTATTTGTTAAGACATAAAATTTTAATTTATGTCTTTGTGTATTTCTCTTTGTGTGTATGGCACATATGTGTGGGATATTTACTAAATGAACCATAAAATAGAGTACTAGATCCCCTGGAACTGGAGTTAATGGGGATGGGGAGGCTCCAGATATTAGGGCTAAAAATAAGATGGAGTTCTCTGCAAGGGCAGCTTGTGCTACTAATTGCTGAAGCGTCTAAATCATATATTTTAAAAAGCAGTAATTAGAATGAACTAGTTTTATTTGTTTATTTTCAAATATGAAATCGTGTTATGTATCACATGTTAGCTTAAAACTTGCTTTGTATACCAAGATATCCTGAACCCATTCAAATTTCCATGTATCATTATCTTTAGTGTTGAAATTTCAAGTGTTTCCTACCTTGTATATATTACCAAAAATAATATTTATTAATATTTTATTTGAATATAAAAATCCCCCCTGTGTACTATCTCCTGTTACTGATATTGGATAGACACAACCAGATGAATATCCAGAGAGTAAAAGATATATAATTCAAGAGCAAAGCAAACTACAGTCTTCTATTTTGCATCCAAGATTCACTTTCCCTAGGTCTCTAGGCATGATAGATGAAAGGAAGCGGCTGCTGTGTCTCAGGAGCTCAAGTCTTCATCTTCAGACTTCCTGGTTCCAAAGGTGGAAAGAAATTTATCTGTGTTCTTATGAGTTGGCTGCTTTGTAGTACACTTTAAACTACAACCCAAGGAATCAAATGAACAAGGACATGTTTTGCAAACCATATTCTTGGGAAAAGGTCTAACTAAGAGCTGTCACATAATTTTTATGTATAATCACAGAACATCATGGAAATTTTACATTCCAAGACCATGTGATCTCCCCTTACAATTTGTGAGAAGCCCATGCTTAGCAGCATGAGTCTTCAGATTTGTCAGATCCCATCACCATGTGCCCAGTTTGAATGAGCAGCACAGTCTGAGTTCACAGCAGCTGTCACAAAGCAAAGTATAAAGACAAGATCTAGAGCTCATGATAACTTGTTAGAAACTGATGGGGATATTTACTCTTCTGGTATATTCTTCAGTTTGAGAGGGAACTATTTTGTTCATTAATTAATTAACAAATTTCTCCTCTGAGAAAGGGATGGTCCCCATCACACAACTCATCTCAGAACTGTGCACAGTCTTTCCCATTGGAACCAGAGAAGGCAGCCCAATTAGTGGAACAGGGTCCACAGTTAGGCAACAGAGTCAGGTAGGGTAATTGCTCCAGTTATTGGGGGAATCCTATGAATACCAAGCTTCACATCTGCCACATAGGTGCAGGGGTTGGGGAGAAGAAACTAGGTTCAGCACATAATTGTTATTTGGTTTGCTGTTCAGTCTCTGAGAGCTCCCTTAAAGGCCCAAGTTAGTTGACTCAATTGCTCTAATGGAGTCACTATTCCCTCAGTGTCCATCAATCCTTCCCCTAACGCTTTCACAAGAGTCCTTCAACATTGTCTAATCTTTGACTGTTGGTCTCTTCATTTGTTTTAGCTAGCTGTTGGGTGAAACCTCTCAGAGAACAGTTAAGCTAGGCTCCCTCCTCCCCTTACTGTCCTCCCCATCTCCTGCATGTTGGGTTCTCTAGCATGCTCAGTAGCAGTGAGGTCTGGACTGTCCCTGCCGTGCTCCATCTTCAGGTCCACAAAGCCACCTGCAATCCTGGAGGCCTGCAGCCATAAGGGAATACAAGTGAGACACTAACACAATTCCTGAATGTTGGCCCCTGCAGGAAAACACAGCAGTGAGCTCCTCCTCCTATACTATCTGAGTTTCATGTCCTGAGGCACAGTTCTGCCTGCTTCCCTGGAGTCCTGCTACTACCCACGACCTGACCTCATCTCCAGCAAGCCCAGCATCTGTGTGGTTTTCCCTGTCCTCTGTGTTTCATCTTCTGAATCACACTTCTTCTGGCAACCCAGTACACTAGCAGCCATCAGGGACTACCAGTTTTGCTTCCACCACTAGAAGCCTGCTGCAACCAGGAATATCCAGAGGCCTGAAGCCATCAGTGACTACCAGCTCTGCCTGTATTTCTGGAAGCCTGCTCCCACTCAGGACAAGCAGCTCTATCAGTGATCCCAGTGGCCTGCTGCCATCAATGACTACCAGCTTTATTTATATCCCTGGAGACCTGCTGCCCTCAGGGACAACCAGGCCTGCTGACACCAGAGATTGGAAGCTCTCTTAATCTACAAACGATCTCTATGTTATGTTGGTATGTTAACACTTTATAAAGGAGATCTGAACATACTTTTACAAATCATTTAATGTTTTATACCTGAGAAGTTACTGTATGAAATGATTTAATTAATGCAAAATAGAAGAAAAATGCATATTGGTTTAATGCACATTTAATTTTGATAATATTCTGGCTTAATATTAGCACATTAAAATCAGAGGAATAATTCATTTTGGATATCAAATACCATGAGCTGTCTTGTAGTCAGTTGAATAATGATATATATCTGGAAATCTTGTCTGCATGCATAGGGTAACCTTGTCTAGAATTCATGTACCCAAGTCAGGCTTTACTCTGAAGGATCTCCTGTTTCTGTGTCTCCAATTCTAGGATACAGATATGGATCTCACTCTTTATCATGATACTTAGTTTCCTTTTCCGTTTCCTGTACAGAAAACATCTCACATACTCTTATAATTCACTAACCTAAATTCAGATTGTTCATCATGTCTGTTACTGCTATTGATTTTCCCTCACACTCAAATATTTTTTCTCCTTTAGATGTGAAAAATCTCTGATGTTGTGGTGTACCGGTCTTTGTAAAAATCATTAATTGATTTAGGGTTGCTGTGCCCCCTTCTAGAGAATTTTTGAAGAGTGAGCAAGACCATATTTATTCAGTTTTAATCCTGTTTATTTCTGGAGTTCTCTAGTTTTTGCCTTTGTGGAATAAAACCTTTGGGTAGTGCTGGTCTCCAGGCATGATGAGCTGAAGACACCTAGTTTGTTTTACTCATCATCATTTCTCCAAACTGCAAATTCTTTTTAAGTTCCCTGAAGTTTTGGGAAACATGATAGTTAGTTTCTGTTTTGTTTGCCCTTTACAGTGAATTTAAAGCTTCTCTTATCCTAGGCTTAAGCTAGTGGCCCGCAGGATTTCTACAGAGATAATTTGGTTTTCTACTTGTATCTCTTTCCCATGTTTATCTCAGAAGTTGAAATCCAAATGTGTGAGGCAGTGTTCATTTTGTCATTACAAGAGTTGATATGCAGATGGGAGACAATGAACAAATTATCTTCAATTTTACTGTCATCCTTACCATTACTATATTTTATAGGATTTTTCTCTTACTTTGTTTCTTTCTTTTACACTTGTGATTTTTTTGAGCTATCTTTGTTTTCTAGAATGGGCAGTCTGAGATAAGTCTCCTAAAATTTCTACAAAAGGCACCTAATTTAAATATGCCTTGGATTTTAAACCCAAACCTATTAGATCTTGTAGTAGATTTCTGTTGGTGATGAGGAAGGCAATCACTTTCAGAGTTTTCTTATGCTCTCTCTGAAGACATTTTTGCCTGTCGATTGACAACAACACTCACTCACACACTGGGCTGACATCTGCTTTGTATTTCCTGTCTGCTTTGCATGTATCCTCGAGTCCAGTCCAGCTCTCAGAATTTAAAAACCAGGCCTTTGCAATGTGACTGATCAGCATCAGACAGGCAGGGAGAGCAAGATGGAATCACAGACTCAGGTCCTCATATCCCTGCTGCTCTGGGTATCTGGTAAGAAATTCAAAGTATTAAAATCTTTACAAACTTTCATCTTTGTAATAAGAAATCTACAATGTGTGCCATTGTGTAATATTTCTTACTTAATAATTTTGTGACATTATGACATTATAAAGACATTTAAATGACAAGTTTCAACTGTTATTATAAACTATGTTTGGGCATGTATGCATTTTCACTGCCTATTCATTGTTGCAGGTACCTGTGGGGACATTGTGATGACCCAGTCTCCCTCCTCCCTGGCTGTGTCAGCAGGAGACAAGGTCACTATGAGCTGCAAGTCCAGTCAGAGTCTTTTTTCCAGTGAATACCAAGGGAACTACTTGTCCTGGTTCCAGCAGAAACCAGGGCAGTCTCCTAAACTGCTGATCTCCTTGGCATCCACTAGGGAAACTGGTGTCCCTGATCGCTTCATAGGCAGTGGATCTGGAACAGACTTCACTCTGACCATCAACAGTGTGCAGGCTGAAGACCTGGCTGTTTATTACTGTGAGCAGTACTATAGCTATCCTCCCACAGTGCTTCAGCTTCCTACACAAACCTCCTTGAGAGTTTCAACAGCTGTGTACACCATCCACAGCTCTGGGCATGGCGAGTTCCCCCTTCTGCCTGAGAGCCGGGATGCCTAAATGGTGAAGAAAATGTTTATAGAGCAGTAAAAAAATAATGTTTTCACTTCCTCTTATTTTTTTTTTTGGTTTAAAATTTCTATACACAAAGGAGAATAAAGAAACAGTAGTAATTTTCTATTCTTTCTGAAACAATTTACCACAAACTCTTTTCACTGAATATGATGTTTTTATATTTTTATAGTTCTATAAATCTGGTATCTAATTTAAGGCTTATGGACTGATGTGATGATATTGGTAAACTGGTTTTGATTAGGAGTATATAGAAAAAATTTGTTTCTTGCTTTTCTAGTTCCTAGAGGGTTTTCTTACTTTCTTAGTGATATCCATTTTTGTGTGACATTTTTCATTTTCTGAGTCTTTTATTTAGTTTTTATTTAATTAGCTATCTTTTTGTACATGTATTCATCTCTCCCCTGTGTATGTGTGTATGTGTGTGTACACATGTAGATGAATATGTGTAGTGCCATATCAGAGGTCAGAGGACAAATACAGTTTGATTCTGTTTTTGCCAAGAGGATTGTATAGCCTCAGGGCTGATGCTAGATTTGGTGGCAAGCGCCTTTGCCCTTTGTGCAATGTTGCTGCTTCTTAAAATTCTTATTGATATGTCCTCATCTGACAGAAGTTTCAAAACAGAATGGCTTTCAAGTACATCATATATTTTACCTTATCCACTAAATCAACCCATTTCCATTTCCTTTACCTCTTCTTATAGTGGGACTATCTGTAACCCACCAGCAACATAAATATTGAAACAGAGGCTTTTTAATATTTTGGAGCTCAGGCCTTTTGCTGGGCAGTCTCTCAGCTACTCTAAATTGATTAGTTCTGTCACTAAGTCACTCTACATGGTCAGCTCTAACTGTGCTTGGCTTGGTTCATCTGTTCACTTTTGTGTTCATTGGCTGAATCTACCACATGTCTCTTCTTCCAGCATTCCTCTCACTGCTGGGAAATTCCACCTTCTATTTCCTGTTTGGATATGGTTTTTAGATCTTTGTTATAGCCAATTAGATAATATTTTAGATTGCCTTAGGAATGTAGGGAAGAATAAACATTTAAAAATAGAAAACCCAATATGGGCCATAGAAATGTCAATACAATAGTCAATACAGCATTTACCTATCTGACTGGGCATAATTAACCATGGAACGTACAGAGAGATGCTTTTACTCTATGAATCCCAACTTGTTATTTTTTCTTTCTAGTCTACTTCTCTTCCTGTTCCCCTTTCTCTCTGCCTCTCTCTCATTCCCTCTCTCTCCTCCTTCTATCTTTAACACATATACACATATACATACATATGTACACATACATACACATATATATGCATACACTAATAAACACCACACATATGCATATCTACACATGTATAAACATACATACATGCAGATATACAGAGATGTACACATACACATACATATGTATACATATATAAACCCATACACATGCACACATAAATAAGCACCAACGTATGCATATTAACACATGTATCACATACACACGTGCACACACATACAGAGATCGACACATATACATTCATACACATTACAAAAATATGTTTATGATCTAAAAAAGAGAAAATATGAAATCTCTTATCTTTGTTTCTAGGGCCATGTATCACACTGAAATCTTTTATCTGCTTTTGACTGTGGAGACTGAGATACTAGATACAACCATTCTGAGTATGATCCAAATGAGGACAAATGCTCTGTCTTTAGAATATCTGCTTAGTTCAGCATTGGATTTTGGAGTAGTATAAGGGATGATTCTGCTTATTTTCAATGATCTGTGTTCCCTGTCTTCATATGATTTTCCTAATCTTAGCTCTTTACGACAATTATAGATTTGGGGTGATGATACTCAGTAGATACTTCTTGAAAACAAGCACAAACCATACTCTACAACTCTTGAATAAGATCCAGTTCCTTTGTCTTCTTGCTAAGGATCACAATGTGAAAACACTGTTGCTTGAAACTGTTGCTATTGTCGAGATTTGAAAGTGTTCCAAAAAATCTTGAATTCTTTTCAGTAGAGTATCCATAGAGTACTTTTTTTTGTCTTTCAGTTTTAAAAATTGTTTTCGGAGAAGCAGCAGAGGTAAGGTGATATATATATATATATATATATATATATATATATATATATATATATATATATATGTGTGTGTGTGTGTGTGTGTGTGTGTGTGTGTGTGTGTGAGAGAGAGAGAGAGAGAGAGAGAGAGAGAGAGAGAGAGAGAGAGAGAGAGAGAGAGAATATGAAGTTAAGTGGTTACGGGGGAGGAAAGAATCTGATGGTAGGAAAGGAAAATATGATCAAAATATATTATATAAAGGTTTTTCTTTAAAAAGGAAACCTAGTGAAAATTGAACAGGGTTGTTCTAACATCTCTTAGGATGTGTTTGAGCTTCTTTGTGAATGGTTTTGCCAACTCCATTGACCACTGAGTTGAGAGCAGGTGTCCCTCTGATGATTAGCTTTACTGAGCTGCTTTGCATGTCCAAACATTAGACAAAGGCCCAGGATGCTCAAAACAACTTCAAAGCATGTGACCAGTTCTCAGAAACAGGGTCAGCTGCTCTCCTGCTTTGGATGCTGCTCTCAGTATGAGGTGAGACAGTGCAGCAAAGCATTGTGAGCTTCTACTGTAGCTATGTGTGTTTCCCACGTCTCTAGGATCTTGATAATAGGAATCATGGCATTTTAAATTTGTTTTTAACCATCACATTTTTTCTTTTATTTCCGAATAGTTCACAGTGATGCTTTTACCTGTTGTCACAGGTGTCATATGTATCACAATGAGATGGTTTCAATATGCCTGTAATGGTAGTGTTTGCATATTTATAATTCCAGGCTCTACCTGGGACATTGTGCTGAAGCAGTCTTAAGTTTGCAAGGTTTAGTCTCTGGAACAAATGGACACAATATCCTGCAAGTCCTGTGAGAGCACCAGTGACACACTGGATAATAACGGTATGCAGGTGGTATCAACAGAACCCAAAATAGCCTCACATTGTCCTGATTTATGAAGCATTCAGTGTAGAGTCTGGTGCTTCTGTCAGGTTCAGTGGCAGTTGATCTGAGACAGATTTCATACCTGCAGAGGCAAGTGATTATGCAAGCTATGTCTGTGAGCAAGGTTTGGATTTTCCTCCACAGTTCTCTATATCTAAGCAAAATCCTCTTGGGCCTGTTGCTTAATGAGATTTCAACTCTCACATGGTTCTTTCTCTCTAGACATCTCTAGCAAAGATCTGCAGGTTTCTTGAAAAATACTGACTAAATTTATGCTAACTTGGTACACAATGGAATCATCTGAGAGTAGGGAACACTGATTAAATACCTTCACAAAATTGGTATATAGGCAAACCTGTAGAGCATTTTCTTAATTAGTAAAAGATGTGAGACTACTCCTAAAATATCAGCAAGGCCGTACCTAAGTTTGTGGTTCTGAGTTTGTAAGACAGCAGGCCATGTGAGCAAGCCTCCTCAGTGACCTCTGCATCAAGTCCTGCCTCCACGTTCCTCTCCTGACTTGCTTGAGTTTCTGTTCAGACTTCCTGCAGTGATGGACTATGGATGTTGACATATAAGGCCAATAAACCCTTTCCTCCCTATATTGTTTTTGTTGTGGTGCTTCTTCATAAGAATAGTGACCTAAGACAAAAAGTAAAACCGTGAAATATACAGTGTTTATAACAGTGTGTACATGCTATAAATAATTTCGTTACAAAATTCTGTTCTCTATTCAAAATTTCAAAGAATTTATTTGAGATTTTTTTTATTTAGTTGGTGATACTATTACACTTGAAAAGAATTTCCCCATTCATTTAAAATAAAAGAACTTCATATACTTAGGGCTATTAGTTGTTTGACTAACTTTCAAATACAAAGTATATTCTCACCCTAATGTTTTTTCATTATACATACATACAAACACACATACATACACATACATACATACATACATACATACATACATACATACATACACACCTCTAAAGATTTGAGAAAAGGTCTCATCCCATAGTCTAAGCTAACTGGACTGCACTATAAAGGCCAGTCTAGATTTGACGCTATGGACTATGTATGTGCCCTTTCCTCCTGAGAGCCGAGATTCTAGGTTCATGACATCATGCTCAGGCCTTTTGAATTTTTAGATGATCTTACTTTGCAAGTGAGGTAATTCCAGGTGACAGGGTATGAACAGCCACAATCCCTGGAAGTTTAGTTATTTCAATCCTTTTGTCCCCATCTTGGTAATTCATATCTTCTCAATAGGAGATCGACTTCAATGATATGATCCTTTACCAGAAGTACACTTCTGTATTTTTCAATTCTAGAGTCATAGCTCACTACATAGGAAAGTGTATTTCTTAGGTCTCAAACTAAGGACAAATGGCTAAGTTAGGTGTCCATTAACATATCAAAGAAGACACTGGCTGCTCGGCATATACCGGTCTCTACCTATGAAAAGGCCATCTTAGCCGGCACACACCACTCCCTACCCTGAACACTGTATCCCAGATATTGGACTGCGTTTGCTTCCCAAGCTCTCTGGCCTCTATATAATCCATCTTATGGCTCCAACCACATTCTTATGTGCCCTTTAATAAACTTTGTAGCCTCTTGGTCAGGCTCTTTCATCTTCCCTCTTCATAGGGCCTGGCTTCTTCTGCTCATGTCGACTCTGGATTCTCTCAGATGTCCCTGCCTATGACTGTTCTCTTCCTTTTATCTACACTAAACTTTCTCCTCCACTAAGCCTAGGAGGAGTTTTATATTCTTTATCTGATTTTTTTCATTTATCTGATCTAAAGGTGCTTGGTATATTTGGTGTCAAAACATGGGTTTCAGACAGAGGCAAGATTCAGCGTACATAGAATACAATCAAAATGAGGAAATACAAAAGAATGTTCCAAAGAAAACCTATCATAAATCTTATTCAATTCCTTACTCCCTCATAAAAAGTTAAAGGTAGTCAATGCTGGCTGTGAGAGTGAGAATCCATTATATTTTGGAAAGTCCCTTCTCCAGGTTATACAATCCCAGTGGTCAGCCCTAAGCATATGTACATATAAGCAACACTAAGTGGAGCCAGTAGGATACATGTATGTTTATATTTCTGTGTGCATCTCTGTGTGCATTAATAATTTAAGAAGAAAAAGGAGGCAGAGTTATAAATATGTGTGTTTAGAGCACAGGAAGTTCTAAATGTTGGACGGGAAGAGTTGGAAATTGATATAATATTAGTACTTGTGTCCTATACACCTCTACTATGTTAGGTTGTCACAGACTCTTCTGTACTGGGCCTCTATACATCTGTGCCTCTAGTTACTGATTCTCCAGGTCAAATTGCCATCAATCAGCCCTGGGAGTTTCTTTATTCTCCCTGGAAAAGAAAGTCTCAATGACACCAGGGCCAGGTATATTCTCTCCTACACTGAGAGAAATTACAATTTGCCACAGTTCCAGCCCTATTTCTAGCAGTCCAGAAGAAGAGAATCCCCCACTTTCTTTTATTCTGTCAATGTTGGTGGGAGTCCCTATCTGATTTTTATGTGGGTCTGGGAAATAATTCACCCTGAGAGATGATGCTGAAAGATTTCTGAGTTTCTCACTGCCATCATACCCTGAAGAGCCATCTCTTGGTGGCTGGGTCTCCTACAATAAATTCCCACATGAGGAAGGCCTCAGGCTTAGTTGTGCCATTCATCCAGAGCCAGGAATCTTTTTTAAGAAAAGCTGTGAGTGCTCATAAATAGACAGTGAATAAGCAGGTTAATGAGACTGACCACAGACTCTCTGATGCTTTATCTTGTCCACTTATGATTGTCTGTTTTTAAAGAGAAAGCTACAATAACAGAAGCAACTAGAACAAAAGCAGCAGAGAAAGAACAAGGAAATATTTGTTATTTCTGTTTTTCACATCTTTATTTGTGAGTTCCCTCTGAACATTGAAGATTTCCCAGTCCACATCTTACAATTCTTGATTCTTTAGATCTTGTATCATAGTCTGGGAGAGATCTAGATACTTGTATATAGTGGCCACTTTAAATGAGTGCACATTAAAAAATGGCTGCTTCATGACTTCGTCAGGAGGTTTTATTGTAGTTAAGAGAAAGCATCCAGAGGCTCATGGAAGAGCTCAGAGCAGAAAGAAAAAGACAGAGACTAGGCATGGTCTGGGCCCAGTTCTACTCTTGGGAGTAGGCAGAAGCATAAGAAAGAATATTGAGGAAGAGAATAGTAGAGAATAGTTGGGTAGGGGAAAACCTTGTCATTATAAAGAGAGCAGGGATCTAGGAGAGAGGAGATCCATGAATTGTAACAGCTAGCAATTTGAGGCATGTGAAACTGACCACAATGGTAGCCTATGCATTGAAATTTGTAACAAGTATTTGCACATAGAAACTGAAGAAGTCTGGAGGCTTGCATGGATTTGATATGTAATCACAGGTGTGTATCAATGGAGAGTCCTTTTTCCCTTCTGCTGGAAACAAGAGAATTGATCTATTTCACTAGTATAGTGTTCATTAGTGCTGGCTTTTATTTAACCTCCAGAAATGCTTGTATAGACCAACTTGAACTGAACCTAGACACAATTTCAGACCAAGTAAGTAGGTCTCTTGTTTGGGGATTCTTGGTGTTTACCTCTAGGTCTATCAGCCAGCTTTCCCAAAAACTGCTCTTCCATACCACTTTCCCATCTTGATTTCCCCAAAGATCAAGATTCATCAGACCAATAATAATATTTACATAAGGATTACCTTCTCGATGGCACCCTTTGCTTGAGAGATGAGGATTGAACCCAGAGCCTTGCGCTTGGTAGGCAAGCACTCTACCACTGAGCTAAATCCCCAACCCCATGGACTGTTAAAAATCATCTTTCATCCTAGAAATGAGAATGTTAAGTTTATAGGTGCTTTACTCTACAAAATAATAGCATACTACATTCCATAGTCATGTGTCTACACAGAACCTTCAGTCAATTTTAACATATTCACAAAACACTCAGAGGAACTAGTCATACTACAGTGCTGCATTAAGGAAAGAAATAAAAGCACTTCCCCTTGGTGTCAATTAACCCATATTTAGTCCAGATTTGAATTCTATATTTCATGCTTTGTATTTTCATCCTGTCTATTATATGATTCTGAATCTGGCTCTGGTTAACAGATGTTTTGTAAATCTGTCCTTGAGTCTTTCTTTGCTCTGCAATTACTGAACAGCACAAAAATCCTCCTGTGGGTGAAAGAATGAAGCATTATTTAGAGAAATTTTAAACAGAATTTTACAATGGATTAAGGCAAAGTTTCCAAATGATCCCAAAATTATAAGATAACAGTATTATAAACATTACTGTTTGTCAAAATCTATATACATGTGATTAGCAGGAACACAACATTTATTGTGGGTATTTGTTTTATAAGATTGCTTTAAGTCTCTATTTTTTTTTTGCTTTCAAGAAATGATTTTTGGAATGTGCATGCCTTATTTTATGCCATGGGCACAGAAGAATATAAAAATTCTGTTTTGAGCCTTGTATTAGCACAGGTTGTGTAAGTTGATAACATAGGAAAGTGAAGCCAATTTAATTTTCATCATTATATTCTTCTCTTAAGGTCATCCAAACAAACAGGCTAATTATCAGCAGAATATCAGTCTTAAGTGATCTCAAAATGTATTATCAACTCTAGATGTGAGGTCCAACAAATGTTCTGTCACTTATACGCTGAGATAACTTTGCCTTTGTGCCTGGAACCCTGCTAGCCATGCCAGCCTGGAATTCAGACAAGCAATATTTATTCCCTATATGTCCTTCAATTCCAACTACAGGTCTCATTCCAAGTCCTGTAGCAGCCAACTTTCTGAGGCCTATCTTTCATTTCTGGTCTCATTCCGGGTGGCCTTCACATATCTTCAGACAATTTCCTATACTCTATCCAGTTTTTCCACTCACCATACCATTGGGTATACTCTGCCTGTAAACCAGCTGGCCTCCACAGCAGGCAAATTATATAGGTAATATTCACCCACTTCTTTTCCTCTATATCCAATTACCCAGTCTCATTCCTAGCCCTGAAGCAGATCGTCCTTTCTGCCTCAATTCTACAGGCACCCCACAATTTCTTTTGTTGGTCTTTACATTCCCTTTCCTGGAGTGTGAATCATGTAAGACACCTTTACTCTCCTTCCTGTTCTCTAATTCCTATTCCTTACTCTCATCTCCAGAACTGTAGCAGACATCTTTCAGGGGCATATTCAAACTTTAGGCGAGACCCAGATTTCCTCTTTTCTATGGACCACAGCTTTGAGCCCATCTGTCAATCTCTAATGCATTGAAACACATTTAATCCAAGACTAACAGTGGCCACATCTGGTCACAACTCATATGTACTCTTTACCAGGCCACTCAAAGGCACCAAATGTTCCTAAGATCCACACATAGCAACAATTCAAGGAATTTTGTTATATTCAAGGAATATAATACCAAGCCAACATAGATAAGGCCATATAGCATTACTTAGAATCACAGTCACTCAAAACCCAGATGCCTAAACACCAGCACATAAATATAATCAAAACAACCTAAGACAGCAACCATAGTATAGGTGGACTCAAAACAGTTCAATTTAGCTGAAGCACAAGATGAAACATTCAACATGACTATTATGAATATGCTCAAACCCTTAAAGAAGAAAAGAATAAGTACATTAAGAATACTGCATATGTAGCAGAGGATGGCCTTGTTGGGCACCAAAGGGAGGAGATTCCCTTGGTCCTGCCAAGGTTGGACCCCCTGCAGTATAGGGTAATGTCAGGGCAGGGAGGCAAGAGGGGGTGGGTGTTTGGATGAGGGGGCATGGGGATAACATTTTAAATGTAAATAAAAAATATCCAATAAAAGTTTTCAAAGTAAAAAAAAAGAAAAAGAAAACCTATGAAAACACAAATTTTGGAATGAAATGAAGAAAACAGTTCAAAACATGAAAGTAGATATAGAAGTATAAAAATCAAATGCCAATGTGAGATAAAGCTAGAAATGAAATATTCTGGAAGTAAAGAATCTCAGTGGTAAGGCTCACCAACAGAATACTGGAGATTCAAGACAGAATCTCAGTCACTGGAGACATGCTAGAAGAAGTCAATACTTTATCTGATGAAAAGCACTCCTCTGCTGCAAGGTAGCCTAGACTCCTGGAGGGTCGGATGGTGTTTCCTCTACCCAATGTCCCCTTGACACCCACAGCAGTCAGGAGAGTTGGTCCTGGGATTATAAAAGCAGGTAAGTTGGACCTGCATCTTTCCTGGTCAGTACAGTAGGCTTGGCTCTGGTGACAGAGGCAAGGTTGGAGGAGAGCCAACCCAGAGGGTGAGGGCATAGTAGAGCTGGCCCTGCCATACTTCTGGATATGAAAGTAGTCAACTGGTCCTGATGTTATGAGACCTGGTGACTTGCCTTGGTCTTTTGCTTGGAACAGCACTTAGAAGAGCAGGATCTGCATTTTATTTGGGCAGCATGGTGGAGTGACCATAGTTGAGGAGGCACAGGTGAGCTGGCCCTGAGGACAAGAGTGTGGGAGAGTGGTCACTCATCTCAGGTTAGGTGGCCAATGGGTTTGTGGTGATACACCTTCACCTTTAGTAGCTGGGTCATGAGAGCTAAAGAGCTATCCCTGACACCTCACTGACTGTAGCATTTGATAGAGTGGTTCCTTACCTTACCTCGGTAATAGACTGGAGGTGGCCCTGATGGAAGATCAAAAGGTAAGTCAGCCCTGAGGGTTGGAAAGCAGGAGAGATGACCTAGCCCATTATAGACTGGAGCACTTGTGAGAGTGGACCCAAACCCTGATAGGGCAGCATAGTAGAGCTGGCTCTGGAGGCATGTAAGAGCATAAGAGTTCTTGTCCAGATGCCATGAAATCAGAAAATCTAGCCCTGTCAAATGCAAATGGTGGCATTGTGTGGCATAGCTAGATCACTGCTAAAGAGGTAACCTTGGTGGTGCAGATAAGGGAGAGCTGGTTGGCTGATCAGCTCAGATACTTCTCAGGCCCAAATCCAGGGCTCTAAATTTGTCCATCCCCAAATCAATATTATCTGTAAATATTTGGGATTCCTGAAAAGGCCATTCCTGCTGATACAAAGTTCTAGGATCTCCCTGGTACAGGAGAACAACATATAACTCAGAGGAGTCCTGATGAGGAGCCAGTACTGATGGTGTCACAGATCTTGAATCAGACCAATGATTGATTACAATAAACATTTCCAAGTGAAGATGTGTGGACAGAGATTTTCTGTGGGATACACTGTGACATATTTCAGCTACTACGAAGAGATGTTTTCTATGCTTTGTTGGTTGTTTCCTTCTTTGTGTGTTTTATTTCAGGGGGTTGCAAGGGTAAAGGACAGTTATGAGGGGACAGGTAAACTAAGGACTTCTAGTTTATTTTGAGACACAGTTGTATCATATGATGTTTTCCTGGAAAGTTTCTTAGGAGAGGATATTTTGCTTTTCTGGAAGCTGCTGAAAAGGCATGCAATGCTTTTTGCTGGAGCAGATACTTGACGTTTGGGAACAGTAAAAGTATAACTCAGCAGACAGTCGATGATGCTCTGGCATTGGTTTCCCTCTCCAATCTTTATTGGACTTCACAGATGCTGGTGTTTACTTTTCATGCCTTAATAGAGAGATGAGCACTAAAAATCTTCTGGTGGTGTTCAAACTGCTTCTAGATGCTTTGGTGGTTGACTGGCAGAGCATCATGGTTTCTTTGGGATCAAGCTGATTCTGTAGATTCCTGTTTGGTGTTTTGCTACTGGATTGGACTACAGACAACAAAGGTTGGAATTGCCCCAGGGAACTTTGTCTAAACAGGTCCATGTCTCCCTTGTCCTATTAGCCATTTTCCTCTTCTACATTTGGTTCATGGTTAATAAAAGAAGTTGAAATGTTTAACAACATTAAAGTAGGTATTGAAAAATATAAGCTCTCAGATGGGAAATGAACAAGACTGGTCATATCTGACACAAAACTCACAAAGAACATGAAAAATTAAAAAATAAAATACATATAAGAACCCCCCCAATTCTAAAATACTCCCATAAACAAAAAACAAATATAAAATATTTAACCTAAAATATCTAGGTTATCCAGGATTCCCCACAAAAAAATCTATGAAAAAATTGTAATAGAAGAAGGGGAAGAAACTCAAGATAAACAGTATAGAAAATACTTTCAACAAAAACATAGAAAAATATATAGAAGGATGTATTCAAGGTAAAAGAAGCATGGGGAGCACATCGAGAATTTGACTGGGCCATAATAGGTACTCCACATGATAAATAAATTAAAGTACCAAAGTGAGAAAGACTATTACAGAATATTCAAAGAAATAAATAATTTCAGATCACCAAATAAAAATAGGGGGAAAATTTCTACTCTGCCAGAACAAAATAAGTGGAACCAACAAAACACCATTAATAATGCAACATTCATAGCATCTGTTCCCCCAAAATAGACACAGACAAGAGATTGGGGTTGAGAACAGTATGCATCTTTTTGTTGAATCAAAAAAAGATCTTTATACACTCATACTTTCACATTAGGGATAAACATTACGTCAGGGTAAAAGAAAGGAAAAAGAAATTCTAAGGAAATCAACCCAAGGAGCCAGATAGTGTAGCCATTTTCATATCTGATTAAGTAGACTTTAAACCCAAACTAATCTATTTTGTTTGCTTTTCATCACTGTGACAGCATACATTAATAATATTGAACACCCAAATATGTACAAAAGAGCCTTTTACATATGTCTGTATATATCTCCTTTATATAGTTCTTTTCTTCATTTCTGAAGTCCTATATTTACAGAAGTAGTATTTATGTTCAACCTGAAGAATACTCATCCATTGTTTTTATTTAAAATTGAGTTTGACTCACTTTTATGGATAAAGTGCTGCCCATATAAATGTGTGTACACCCCAACAAACCCCACAAAATGAGATACAGCTGCAATGTGTGAATGGACTTAGAGTGATACTATGGTAGATGAGAGACAGAGACAAGAGAATCCATAGAAGACACTGGGGCAGGTCCCCTTTCATGAGAATTCTGAACCCTCCTCTGGGACAGTCCTCACCTTCACCATAGATCCTGTAGAGGCTGATGATATTGCAACCTATTACTGTCAGCACAGTAAGGAACTTCCTCCACAGTGTTCCAGGCCTGGATTAAAAGCCTGGGTTTGCAGCTCACTAAAGCTCAGGCTCTCAGTTCTCTCTTACTCTCTGATATCTCAACAGAGAGCTTTATACTGGTTTGGGGAAAGTTCTCAAATAGTGGAAGAAGCTTTTTCAATAGATGTGCATGTACATCTCATCCTAGGAGCTTTAGGTCTAACCACCATGGGACAAAACTTAGACCTTGAGGATTGCTCCGTAATTATTGTTTATCACTCAAAATTTTTACTAACCTATTTATCTTATGATATATTTCATGACTTCTCTCTCATCTCCTTAACCACACCTTTGCCTATTCCCTCCACTCTCGGTATTCTAACTTTGACTTTCCTATCTCTTTAAAAAAGTTTTGAATTTAAAAAGGATGATGAATATGAACTACACTGCTGAAAAACTTAATAAAAGACATTTATTATGGTGTGTGTGTGTGTGTGTGTGTGTGTGTGTGTGTGTGTGTGTGTGTAGACCAGAGGACAACAGGAGAAGTCTGTTCTTTCCTTCTACCATGTGCGGGGTAGGAATCAAACTCAGGTCCTTAGTCTTTGCTGAATATAGCTTTCCCCCTAAAGGAGCAATCTCGCTAGAATGATACAGTATTTCTTTTTCTTTCCAGATTTATTTTATTTCAATCTGTGTTTGGGACTGTAGGTATGTACATGAGTGAGTACCCATAGCAGGAATTACAGGAGGTTTTGGACTAATGTGGATATTAGGACCAAACAAGGGTCCTTTATGACAGCAGGAAGCACTAAGTTCCCTTGTCTACCACTTCTTAATCAGGTACTTTTATAGACTGACTAACTGCTTTGCCCCAAAGTAATAGTAGATTTAATGGGAGCTTTATAAACCATCATTTAAACTAAAAGGAGATTTATATAGTTCAGATTCAGATTGTCAATCATAATCTGTAATACACAGGCTTGTAATCCTATTTAGTGGTTTTTATTTGTCAACTGCTTTATTTGTTTGTGATCACAAAGAGCTTGCTGTAGTTAATTTGAAACATGAGTCTGTGTTGCAGTTATTTTTCTGCTTTTCTTTACATGTCTGTATCTCTTTTTCATTTTCCAATTAAGTCTTTAGTAACAGATTTGTTGATTGACCTTCTGTCTTTATCAAATATTTATGGTTTTAGTCCTTTTTGTATATGTGGTCAAAATCTCTTCCTTCCTTCCTGCATTTCTTCCTTCCTCCTTTGTGTATATGTATATAAAATGTGAGTGTCAGGGACTGGAAAGAGCACTGATTGCTCTACCAGAGTTCCTGGGTTCAAATTCCAGCAACCACATTATGGCTCACATTCATCTGTAATGAGATCCAATGCCCTCCTCCAGTGTGTCTGAAGACAGATTTGTTGTACTCACATACATAAAATAAATAAATAAGTCTTTTTAAAAAATGAGTGTGTGACATGGAGTGCATTTGGAGAACAGAGAACATCATGGGCTGGTGTTGAGGTTTCACATTGTTTAAGAAAGTATCACTCAACTCTCTCCACTGTGAACTTCCAGAGGTGCCCCGGTTTCTGCTTCCGTCTTTCAGTACAAGGGCTGGAAATAAAGACGGTGGAATTCCTTCAGTGTTTGTATGTGAGTTCCAAGGATACAAGCTTGCTCATGAAGTTTGAGGAAAAAGCACTTAATCCTTGATCCATCCCAAGCCACTTTTGAGTGGGGTCTCTTTCTTTCTTTTGATCAGGTCTCTACCTACAGACCGTTTTATATAAAAGGCCAAGCTGATCTGGAAGGTCCTGTATAGCCCAAGATTTCTTTCTCTGACTCGGATCATTCAAAGTCCTCTCTTGAGTACTGAAATTCTAATATCACATGAGTCACAGTGCTCCTTTCTAATTTGTAGTTCGCTTTACTTGGAAATTACAACCAGAGTTGTTGAAAATGTATTTACCACATGTCTGTTGCATAATGCTGGAATACTTTGTGTTTCTACACTCTCTACAAACGGTACTAGAGAGTTCTTTAATACTATTTTTGTAGTATTTTATTCAGCAGAATTCAGCGTGTACCTACCAAGGTGAAAATCATAGTTTTCCCACATATTAAGTGTGTATTGTTCACAATAAGTTAACACAAGTTCAGTGATGTAAAAAACACATTCATAAGTGAAACAAACACTGGTTGGATTCTCTCCAGGTCTCATAAGTGACTCAGAAAATAAACTCTTTAATAAGTCAGATACATACAAATGATCATTGAATGGAAAATTTCTTCTTACCAAACCTTGGGCAACAAATAGAAACATTCCATTAGTAAGTCTATTCCCTGAGAAGACTTGAAAAAAATACACTATTTCCTGACTGCTAAGAGAACTAAGAGGGACTTTGTTATTGATGGGTAGTTTTTTAATAATATTGTCTTTTTACTTCCAATTTATACGACAATTGGACTTAAGTTCTTGTTCTCTGTTTACACAAAATTATAGATCTGCATAAGAAGATAGATATAACTGTCAGCACATTGTAGATAAACTGGGTGGAGGACAAATGATTCCAAATACAAGCCCCTCCCATTAGACTGTTACCCCTATGCCCATGACTATTATACTGTATTCCAGCTTTAGGCATTTATGATTCAGGTTGAGCTTAATTCTTGAGGCAGCCAGACTACCCTAAAAATAAAGGAAGCCTAAGGATGAAGTAGTCAGGACTGATTGCAAGTTTGCTAAAGGTAAGGGCAGCTACTCCTAGTGAATTGATTCTATTTGATTATTAGTGCTGACTGCCATGCACTCAGGATTTTTGTGTTCAGAGAACATTACAGATACAGTTGGAAATATAATACATAAAGGATATCTTCTTCTCTTTTCGATGGTTGTAAGCCCTCATCAGGTTGTCATTCTCTAGCCTGCTGATCCATACAACTCATTTGATCCTCAAGCCTCAGGGGAGAAAGGATTGATTTTTCTTCTCCTTTAGGTTGCCCTGTCTATCACCTGAAAACAGAGAAGTATTGCCTTCTAAGTGAAGCACTAGCTATGGTACTGTTACCCATACCTAGCCTGTCCAGACATAATGAATCCTGTGAAATGACCTGCATTACACTGTATTCATATGTTCTTTGCTTCCTGGAAGAATGAAAATTCTACAGACAGTTGGGTAGAGTCAACTATTCTTGTTTCTACCAGTACCATATCTGTTCTTGATCAACCCCTCTCTGAGAAACTGATAGGTGGAAATCTCCGTTTGCTCTTTCCACACCATCCTAACCACTTTTCCACATTCATTTCTGTAGATCAACTCAACAATCAACAATTATCAAATGGTTCCTTAGCTTCACTTTCCACTTATGGAAAAAGCAAACTGAATTCATGTTGGCCAGAATACAAATCCCTCTTCCTTGTAAGACTTAAATCTGATCAAATTCAAATTTAGAAGGATTTCACATGATTCTGATCAATGTATTGAAGCTTCCAAAATGTCATCAAATCTTTAAACTATTCCAAAGTGTTTGTGATTAATCAAGGTCTATTGTGTAACAGTTTCCTCAGAGATAGATACATTCTATCTTTCAGGGAAGCTCTGCGGAATACCCAAAACTGATGGAATTATATGGAACCCTTCCAGAATAGACAAACAAATCTTCAAATAAGACTTTTAGAGAAGCAAAACTCCAAAGATGATCCTGAGAGAGCTTCTTTGAAGAAGCAAAAACCAGAAAAAGTTTAGATTAGACCAATTGAATCACTTAGAAAGTCACTCTTCAAAAAGTTGAGCTGCCTTCAGGGTGTGCAGTGTGGTCCAGTTTCTTACCTTTTGTGAAGTGTCACTCATGCTGGGTCAGACTTTAGTGATGGAGCTGTCCTTGAGTTATTCCTTACCCAAACTCCTGTACCTAACCCTAATAAAACTCATTGGTTCATGAAATTGGTCTTTGATGACATCTCTACTTTTGTGTCATGAGCTCCCTGTCTGGCTTGAGTAGACACATGTTGTTGCATCATGAAGGGTCTTCTCACATAACAAGGTCCTGTGGAAAAGCCTGCTGCCTTCTTAGTAAAACTCAGAGGTATGTTATTCTAATACTCCCTTCTATCTCTGGACTCAACACAACAGAAAATGATTTAAAATGATAAATTCATAAATAGCTTAGTCATTGTTCTATTGATGTGAGGAGACACTATTACCATTGCAAATATATAAACAGTGCTGGGGCTGTAGAAGTAGAGAAGAGTTCTACATCTGAATCTGTTGGCAGCAGAAAGAAACACTGGCACTGGCATGGGTTTTGAATGCCAAAATACACCACCAGTGACACACTTCCTCTAACAATGCCTCACCCAATATATCAAGGCCATACCTCCTAATTTTTTTTCAAATAAATCTTCTCCTGTAGCATTCAAAAATCTGAACATATGAGGGCATTTCAATCCATCACATTGTTGTGGTCGCAAATTTTATGTTAACTTGCCCCAGGTAAAGTCATTTCAGAGGAGGGAATCTCAATTTAAAAAATGCCACTGTAAGATTGAGATTTAGTTATGTCTGTAGGGCATTTTCGAAATTAATGATTAATGCAGGAGAGTCCGGCTAGTTGTGGGTGGTCCTATTCCTGGGTTCACAGTCCTGGGCTTTATAAGAAAGCAGCTTGAGCAATCTGTGATGAGCAAGGCAGTGGATTGTACATAATCTTAGCTGCATAGCACATTTATAGATTTGGGGCAATGATACCTGGTAAATTCTTCTTGAAACCAAGAGGAAACCATACCCTTTATCTGTCGAAAGATCCAGATGCTTTGTCTTCTTGCTAAGCATCACAATTTGAAATGCACTGTTGCTTGAAAATTTTGATATTGTTGAGATTTGAAAGTGTTCAAAAACTCTTGAATTCTTTACAGTAGAGTATTTATAGAGTACTTATTTTTGTCTTTCAGTTTTAAAAATTGTGTTTTTTTTAGAGCAGGGAGAGAGAGAGAGAGAGAGAGAGAGAGAGAGAGAGAGAGAGAGAGAGAGAGAGAATATGAAGTTATCTGGGTAATGAGGAGGAAAGAATCTTGTATGAGTTGGGGAAAGAGAAATATCATCAAAACATATCAAAGTTTTTCTTTAAAAGAGGAAACCTGGTGAAAATTGAACAGGGTAGTCCTAAAATTCCTTAGGATGTGTTTGAGCTGCTTGATGAATAGTTTTGCCAATCCCACTCACCATTGAGATGAGAGCAGTTTTCCTCTGAGTATGAGGTTTAATGAGTTGCTTTAAATGTTGAATCATTAGGCAAAGGACCAGGATGCTCAAAGCATCTTCAAAGCCTGTGACCAGTTCTTGGAGATGGAGTCAACTGCTCTCCTGATATGGGTGCTGTTGTGAGTACCAGGTGAGACAGTGCAGCAATGCATTTTGAGCTTCTACTATATCCATGTGTGTTTCCCATGTCTCTAGGATCTTGATAATCGAAATTATGGCATTTTAAATTTGTTTTTAAACATTACATTTTCCCTTTTATTTTCTAATAGTTCAGAATGATCCTTGTGACTCTTGGCATAAGTGTCATATGTATCATACTGAAATGGTTTCACTATGCCTGTAACAGTAATGTTTGTGTATTTATCATTCCAGACTCAACCAGGGACATTTTGCTGAAACAGTCTTCAGTTTGCTCGGTTGAGTTTTTGGCCCAGATCCAGGGCTCTGAATTTGTCCACCCCCCAAAATCCCTATCATATGTAAATCATTGACTCCTGAAAAGGCCATTCTTGCTGATCCAAAGCTGTAGAATCTTCCTAATACAGGAGAACAACACATAACCCAGAGGAGTCCTGATGAGGGTCCAATAATGATGGTGCAACAGAAGCCACAGATCTTGAATCAGACCAATGACACATTGCAAGGAAGATTTGCAAGTAAAGATGTGTGGACAGTGATAATCTCTGGGATGCACTGTGACATATTTCAACTACAATGAAGAGATGTTTTCTATGCTTTGTTGTTTGCTTCTTTTTGTATTTTATTTTGGGTGGTTGCAAGAGCAAAGGACAGTTATGAAGGGACAGGTAGGCTAAGAATTTCTGGTTTTGTTTGAGACAGAGTTGTATGATATAATGTTTTCCTGGAAGGTGTCTTATGAGGGGATGTTTTGCTGAAATCAGACATGTGCTGTTTCTCTGGAAGCTGCTGAAAGGGCATGTGATTTTTTTTGCTGGAGCACTTGATAGGACATGTGATGTTTGGAAACAGTATAAGTATAACCCAACAGACTATTGATGATCCTTTGGTATTGGTTTCCTTCTCTGATCTTCATTGGACTTCACTGATGCTGTTGTTTACTTGCCATGCCTTGTAAAGAGATGAGCAGTAAAAATCTTCTGTTGGTTTTCAAATGCTTCTAGATGTTTTGGTGGAAGATTGGCAGAGCATCATGGTTTCTTTGGGATCAAGCTGATTCTGTAGATTCCTGTTTAGTGTTTTTTCTAGTGGACTAGACTGCAGACAACAGAAGTTGGAATTGTCCCAGGGAACTATGTCTAAACAGGTTCATGTCTCTCTTGTCCTATTAGCAATTTTTCTCTCCTACATTTGGTTCATGGTTTATAAGGAAAGTTGAAACATTTAAGAACCCTTATTAAAGTAGGTTTTGAAAAATATAAGCGCACAGACAGAAGATGAACAAGATTGTGTTTCCTGACACAAAACTCACAAAAAATCAATAAAAGTTAAAAAATAAAATATATTAGAACCCCCGCAAAAATCTAAAATACCCCCTATAACCAAGAAACAAAAAATATTTATCCTGAAATATACAGGTAATCCTGGATTCCCCACAAAAAACAAGTCTATGGAAAAATTGTAATAGAAGAAGGGAAAGACAATCAAGATAAAAAGGATAGAAAATGCTTTCAACAAAATCATAGAAAAATATATAGAAGGAGGTAGTCAATGTACAAGAAGCATGTGGAACACACTGACCATTTGACTAGGCCAGAGAAGAAACTACATATTAAAAATACATTAAAGTACCAGAAGCAAGAAATACTATTACAGAATATTCAAGGGAATGATTAATTTCAGATCACCAAATAAAAATAAGGGGTGGGGATTTCTACACCACCAGAATAAAATAAGTGGAACCAACAAAACACCATTGACAATGCAATATCCATGATATCAGTTTTCCAATAAAAGACACAGACAATAGATTGGGGTTAAAAATAGCATCCATCTTTTTGTTGAATCTAAATCACATCTTTATACCTTCCCACCTTCACATTAAGTATAAATCTTACTTCAGGGTAAAAGAAAGGGAAAAGATATTTTAAGTAAATCAACCCAAGTAGCCAGCTAGTGTACCCATTTTCATATATGACAAAGTACATTTTAAACCCAAAATAATCTGTTTGGTTAGCTTTGCATCACTATGACAGCATACATTAATAATATTGAAAACAAAAATATGTACAAAAGAGACTTTTCTCTGGATATATATCATTTATATAGTTCTTTTCTTCATTTCTGTAGTCCTATATTTACACATGTAGAAATTATGTTCAACCTGTAGAATACTCTTCCGGTGTTATTATTTTAAAAGTGAGTTTGAAGTAACTATATGGATAAAGTGCTGCCTACCTAAGTGTGTTTACACCCCAAGAACCCCCATAAAATTAGATACAAATGCAACATGTGAATGGATTTGGAGAGATGCTATGGTAGATGAGAGACAGAGATAAGAGAATCCCTAGAGTATACTTTGCCAGTCTTTCTTTCATGAGAATTCTGAACCCTGTCTCAGATAAGGTCAAAGGCAAAAGCCACCCCAAGGCTGTCCTCTAATATCCACACTCATGCCATGGCAAGGGACCGTCACAAATGATATGAATACATGTAGACACCCCCTCATAGAGTTGTGAAACACACAAAAATATAGATATTAAATAAAATAAGGAATTATGCCAGGAATTAATTATATTACTTCACTTTATTGAGTCTTTATTTTTATTACTTCTTAGAAAACATCATTGCCTCTGGTCTCCATCTCTGCACTGTGCTAGCTAAAGCTGTCAAACAGTCTGCCAGTTACAAAACCTGCCAAGAGAGAGCCTGTTTCCTAGGAATGCTCTCACTCCTGAGCCCACAGGTGAGACCTCCACTTTTGTTCCATTATCTGTCCAAATAGGGACCCAGCAGGAGCACACATGACACAGGAATCACTGAGCAGCCTGGTACACGATCCTTCTGGTCTCCATGAGGAACCCAGAATTAAGGTTGTCCCACAGGCCTCCAAATCCAAAACCTGCTCAGAGAGAGCTGGACTACAAAAGTCCTCTCACTCCTAAGATCACAGGCTCACAAACCCACAGGAGGGACAAGCTCCAGTTAAAGACAGCAAGACAAGCTAACATCAGAAACAAACAGACTGGGAGATGCAAGGTCAAGAACATAACCAACAGAAATGAAGACTATTTGGCATCATCAGTACCCAGTTCTCCCACCACAGCAAGTTTTGGATAACCCCAGCACACTGGAAAAGCAAGATTTGGATTTAAAAACACATTTCATGATGACAATAGAGGACTTTATTAAGGACATAAATAATTCCCTTAAAAAATACAGGACAATAGAGGTAAACAAGTAAAAGCCCTTACAGAGGAAGCACAAAAATCCCTTACACTATTACTGGGAAACACAACCAAACAGGTGAAGGAATTGAAAAAAAATCCATGATCTAAAAATGGAAATAGAAACAATAGAGAAAGCACAAAGAGAGACAACTTAAAGGTAGAAAGCCTAGGGAAGACATCAGGAGTCATAGACAAAAGCATCACCAACAAAACACAAGAGATTGAAAAGAGAATCCCAGGGGCAGAAGATACCATAGAAATAATTGACACAATATTCAAAGAAAATACAAAAGGCAACAAATTCATAACCCAAAACATTTAGGAAATCCAGGACACAATTACAAGATCAAACCTAAAGATAATAGATATAGAAGAGAGCTAAGGTTCCCAACTTAAAGGGTCTGTAAATATCTTCAACAAAATTATACAAGAAAACTTCCTTAAAGAGATGCCCATGAACAGACAAGAAGCCTACAGAACTCCAAATAGACTGGACCAGAAAAGAAACTCATCCTGCCACATAATAGTCAAAACACCAAATGCACAAAACAAAGAAAGAGTATCAAGAGCAGTAAGGAAAAAGGTCAAGTAATATAACATAAAAATAACATAACATATCATAGCAGACATATCAGAATTACACCAGGTACCTTCTGGCCTCCATCTGTACCTATATCTGGGGCTGTCCTACAGCTCTTGGACCCAAAACTGACAGTAGAGAGCTGGTCTGCCAGGAGCACTCTCCCTCTTAAGCACACAGCCCACAGCCCACATTTCCGACCCCATTTTCTCTCCACAGATTATCCAAAGAGAGACTCTCCAGGAGTGCATGGGGCTTGGGAAACACAGAGCAGCCTGGGATAGGACCATTCTGGATCCATCTGCGTCCAGAGCTGGGGATGTCACAGAGTCCTTGGACACAAACCTGCCTGCAGAGACCTGATCTGACATAACCACTCTGCCTCCTAAACCCACAGTCCAAAGGTGGGGCCACACTTTCTCTCCATTGACTCTCCAAGGAGAGACATGCTGTGCACAGGTACTGGAGCAGCAGTGTAGCCTAGGACAGGAAACTACAAGTCTCCATCTGGGCCCAGAGCTGGGGATGTCCCACAGCTCTTGGACCCAAATATTGTCCTGAGAGAGCTGGTCTTCCAGGAGCCCTCTCCATTCTAAGATCACAAGCTCACAGTCCCACAGGAGGGATAATCTCCAGCCAGAGAAAGCAAGACCAACTCACATCAGAGATAACCAGATGGCAAGAGGCAAGTGTAAGAAACTAAGCAACAGAAACCAAGACTACATGGCATCATCAGAACCCAGTTCTCCCACCAGAGCAAATAGTGGATATTCCAACACATGAGAAAAGCAAAATTTGGAATTAAAATCACATCTCACACCCGCGGATCCCGGCCCGCAGCAGCTCTCTGCTCCCAAACCCCGTGGGAGAGAGACCTCACCGCCTGATCAGGTGGGCACTCCTGAGGCTGCAGAACGGAGGAGACCACGAACACTGCCCACCCCTGCCCACATCCCTGGCCCAAGAGGCAACTGTATAAGGCCTCTGGGTTCCCGTAGGGGAGGGCCAGGGAGCGGCAGGACCCCTGCGCCTGAGACACCGCCGGAACCTGAAGGAAACAGACAGGATAAACAGTTCTCTGCACCCAAATCCCGTGGGAGGGAGAGCTGAACCTTCAGAGAGGCAGACACGCCTGGGAAACCAGAAGAGACTGCACTCTGTGCACATCCAGACGCCAGAGGAATACACCAAACATCATCTGGAACCCTGGTGCACGGAGTCTCCCGGAAAGAGCGGCGCAGATCTTCCCAGTTGCTGCCGCCGCGGAGAGGACTTAGGCAGTACCCCACGAGCAAACTTGAGCCTTGGAACCACAGGTAGGACCAACTTTTCCCCTGCAAGAAACCTGCCTGGTGAACTCAAGACACAGGCCCACAAGAACAGCTGAAGACCTGTAGAGAGGAAAAACTACACGCCCGAAAGCAGAACACTCTGTCCCCATAACTGGCTGAAAGAAAACAGGAAAACAGGTCTACAGCACTCCTGACACACAGGCTTATAGGACAGTCTAGCCACGGTCAGAAATAGCAGAACAAAGTAACACTAGAGATAATCTGATGGCGAGAGGCAAGCGCAGGAACCCAAGCAACAGAAACCAAGACTACATGGCATCATCGGAGCCCAATTCTCCCACCAAAGCAAACACGGAATATCCAAACACACCAGAAAAGCAAGATCTAGTTTCAAAATCATATTTGATCATGATGCTGGAGGACTTCAAGAAAGACATAAAGAACTCCCTTAGAGAACAAGTAGAAGCCTACAGAGAGGAATCGAAAAAATCCCTGAAAGAATTCCAGGAAAACACAATCAAACAGTTGAAGGAATTAAAAATGGAAATAGAAGCAATCAAGAAAGAACACATGGAAACAACCCTGGACATAGAAAATCAAAAGAAAAGACAAGGAGCTGTAGATACAAGCTTCACCAACAGAATACAAGAGATGGAAGAGAGAATCTCGGGAGCAGAAGATTCCATAGAAATCATTGACTCAACTGTCAAAGATAATGTAAAGCAGAAAAAGCTACTGGTCCAAAACATACAGGAAATCCAGGATTCAATGAGAAGATCAAACCTAAGGATAATAGGTATAGAAGAGAGTGAAGACGCCCAGCTCAAAGGACCAGTAAATATCTTCAACAAAATCATAGAAGAAAACTTCCCTAACCTAAAAAAGGAGATACCCATAGGCATACAAGAAGCCTACAGAATTCCAAACAGATTGGACCAGAAAAGAAACACCTCCTGTCACATAATTGTCAAAACACCAAACGCACAAAATAAAGAAAGAATATTAAAAGCAGTAAGGGAAAAAGGTCAAGTAACATATAAAGGCAGACCTATCAGAATCACACCAGACTTCTCGCCAGAAACTATGAAGGCCAGAAGATCCTGGACAGATGTCATACAGACCCTAAGAGAACACAAATGCCAGCCCAGGTTACTGTATCCTGCAAAACTCTCAATTAACATAGATGGAGAAACCAAGATATTCCATGACAAAACCAAATTTACACAATATCTTTCTACAAATCCAGCACTACAAAGGATAATAAAGGGTAAAGCCCAACATAAGGAGGCAAGCTATACCCTAGAAGAAGGAAGAAACTAATCATCTTGGCAACAAAACAAAGAGAAGAAAAGCACACAAACATAACCTCACATCCAAATATGAATATAACAGGAAGCAATAATCACTATTCCTTAATATCTCTCAACATCTATGGCCTCAACTCCCCAATAAAAAGACATAGATTAACAAACTGGATACGCAATGAGGACCCTGCATTCTGCTGCCTACAGGAAACACACCTCAGAGACAAAGACAGACACTACCTCAGAGTGAAAGGCTGGAAAACAAATTTCCAAGCAAATGGTCAGAAGAAGCAAGCTGGAGTAGCCATTCTAATATCAAATAAAATCAATTTTCAATTAAAAGTCATCAAAAAAGATAAGGTAGGACACTTCATATTCATCAAAGGAAAAATCCACCAAGATGAACTCTCAATCCTCATCTTCGGTTGGTTTATATACAAGTGTGCAATTTCTAGGCTTGAAAGCAAAATGATGATATCAGGTGCTGGATAGAGGAGCCTTATTTTTTATTATGGCAGTTTGCTATTTTTGTAACATGGTGATTTGGTTGAACACAATAAGGTACAGTAGTAACTGATCTCCCCTTCTTCCTGGATGAGTGAGGAGATGATTAAATGTTGATGTCAGCATCCTTGAGCATATTCAGATGAGCTTCTGCTTCTGTTGAAAAGGATGCTGTGTTTGATTGTGGTCCGAGGCTTTGAAGCACTACTTGGCATCTCCTTCCTTGGAGATCTCACTGTTTAAACATAACAGATTTGATAGCTTGTTGGTAAGGTGAGGTCCAGCTTGTCTCCACTAGGTCATCTTCATGTGAATCCGGTGGTTATACGGTTTTGTTCTAGGGATATTTCATTTTTTTAATAACGGTTTTAGCTGACATTCATGGAGAGAATGAATCCTTAGAACTGTGCCACTAGTGAAAGGAAATCCTGTCTAGAGTATGTTTCTTTACAAAGCTGTGTCACACCATCCTTTGGGCCCTCTGCTGGAAAAGTAGAATCAAGTCTCAAATAATGCCTTTTAAATTGTATCCTCTAGTATTATAGATGTAGGACAGTACTGTATCATACCTCTGTGGATGTAAAATAGCTTGTACCTGCTTTATGATACGTAGTAGTGACCGTGCTTTATCAGAGCTGTTTTTAATGATGGTGCTCAGAATGTTTTCTTTCCAGATGATGATTGAGAAGCTAATTTAAAAAAAAATGGTGCCAGGTACCACAAGAACTGTGCTGTTTTCTCGCGTTTTGTTTTTTTACTTTTTTTTTTTAAATGGAGTGTGCTGGATGTCTCTACAGTTTTGTTCAGATGACTGCAGAACCTGGAAAAGCTGTTGCTGCTGTTGATGCATAACACACTGCTATTATTGGTCTTTTTATATAAATATAAATATAAATATATATATACAGATATATAATTGGAATTTTTTGAAACTTTAGCTGTGCTGTCAACTTTGGAAAAAAGTATCCCCGTTTACTGTGTTGAGTTGGCACTGTACAGAAATTAACAGCCATATTGGTCTAGAAATGTTGAACTTAAGTTTTTTCCATTTGTACAGGGGTAACACACTGTATTAAATATGTAAGGTCTTATCTACGTGGGTTTGATTACAAAAACTAATAAAGTATTCTCTAAATTTAAAAAAAAAACCCTGAAATTCCACCTCACACCAGTCAGAATAGCTAAGATCAAAAAACTCAGGTGACAGCAGATGCTGGCAATGATGTGGAGAAAGGAACACTTCTCCATTGTTGGTGGGATTGCAAGCTGGTATAACCACTCTGGAACTCAGTCTGGTGGTTCTTCAGAAAATTGGACATTGTACTACCTGAGGACCAGCTATACTACTCCTGAGCATATACCCAAAAGATGCTCCAACATATAACAAAGACACATGCTCCACTAAGTTCTTAGCAGCCTTATTTATCATAGCCAGAAGCTGGAAAGAACCCAGATGCCCTTCAACAGAGGAATGGATACAGAAAATGTGGTATGTTTATACAATGAATTACTATTCAGCTATTAAAAACAATGACTTCTTGAAATTCTTAGGCAAATGGATGGAACTAGAAAATATCATCCTGAGTGAAGTAACCAATCACAAAAAACCCTATATGGTATGCACTCGCTGATAATTGGATATTAGCCCAAAAGCTGGGAATACCCAAGATACAATTCACAGACCACATGAAGCTCAAGAAGGAAGATGAAAGTGTGGATGCTTCAGACCTTCTTAGAAGGGGGAACAAAAATACCTACAGGAAGACATATGGTGGCAAAATGTGGAGCAGAGACTGAAGGAAAGGCCATCCAGAGACAGACCCATCTAGGGTATCCATCCCATATACAGTCACCAAACCCAGACAATATTGCAGATGTCAAGAAGTGCATGCTGACAGGAGTCTGATATAGCTGTCTCCTGAGAGGCTCTGCCAGAGCCTCACATGTACAGAGATGTATGTTCACAATGCTCCCAATGGAGGAGTTAGAAAATGGACTGAAGTAGCTGAAGGAGTTTGCAACCCTATAAGAATAACATCAGCCAACCAGACTCCCCAGAGCTCCTAGGGACTAAACCACCATCCCAAGAGTACCATCCGTAGGGATGAACCTATTTGCTCCAATGGCCTTGTTGGGCATCAATAGGATCAAGAGGAGAAGAGGCCCTTGGTCCTATCAAGGCTTAATGCCTCAGTGTAGGGGAATGTCAGGTCAGGGAGGTAGGAGGGAATGGTTAGTGGGTAGGGCTGCACCCTCATAGAAGCAGGGGAGATAGTAGGTTCCTGGAGGGGAAACAAGCAAAGGGGATAACATTTGAAATGTACATAAAAATATCCAATAAAAAGGGGGGAAAGTAAAAAAAATAAAATAAAATCACATCTCATCATGATGTTAGAGGACTTTAAGAAAGTCATAAAATCACTTCCTGAATGAAATACAAGAGATGGATTTCTAGAGTTTCCTCAGAAAATTGGACATGGTACTACCTCAGGACCCAGCTTTACCACTCCTGGGCTTTTACCCAAAAGATGCTCCAAAATATCACAAGGACACATGCTCCACTATGTTCATAGCAGCCTTATTTATAATAGACAGAAGCTAGAGAGAACCCAGATATCCTTCAACAGAAGAATGGATAGAGAAAATGTGGTACATTCACACAATGGAGTACTACTTAGGTAATAAAAACAATAACTTCATGAAATTCTTAGGTAAATAGATGGAACAAGAAAATATCATCCTTAGCGAGGTAACCCAATAACAAAATACAACTCATGGTATGCACTCACTGATAAGTGGCTATTAGCCCCAATGCTCGGAATATCCAAGATACAATTCACAGACCACATGAAGCTCAAGAAGCTGGAAGGCCAAAGAGTAGATGATTCATTCCTTCTTATAAGGGAGAACAAAATAATCATAGGATAAAATACAGAAATTGTGGAGCAGAGACTGAGTGAAAAGTTATCCCCAAATGGCCTCACGTGTGGATCCATCCCATATCCTGTCACCAAACTCAGATAATATTGTGGATGCCAAGAAGTGCATGCTGTCAGGGGCCTGATATAGCTATCTCCTGAGAGGCTCTGCCAGAGCCTGACAAAAACAGAGGTAGGACATCATAGTCAACTATTGAACTGAGAATGGGGCTTCTAGAGGTCTTAGAGAAAGGACTGAAGGATCTTAAGTGGTTTTCAACCCCATAGGAAGAAATACAATTTCAATCAACCAGGCTGCCCAGAGCTCCAAGAGACTAAACCATCAAACAAAATGCATACATGTAGGGACCCAAGTCTCCAGCCACATATGTAGCAGAGGATGGCCTTACTAGACATCCATGAGAGGAGAGGTCGTTGGCCCTGTGAAGGCTCAACTCCTCATGTAGGGGAAAGCCATGGTGCAGAGATGGGAGGAAATGTGTGGGTGGGTGTGGAAACACTCTCTTAGAGGCAGGGAAGGGATAGGGAAACTCCAGAGGGGAAATCAGGAAAGGGTATAACATTTGAAATGTAAGTAAAAAAAGATCCAATAAGAATAAAAGAACAGAAAAAGAAAATTAGCTTGATAAAAATGGTAAAATGTTGGAAAAATAGAAAAAGAAATAAAGTAGAATATAGGTAAACAAGTATAAGCCTTTAAAGAGGAATCAGAAAAATCCCGTAAAGAATTACAGGAAAACACTACCAAATAGGTGAAGGAATTGAACAAAACCATTCAGGATCTAAAAATGGAAATATAAACAATCAATAAATCACAAAGGAAGACAACTGGGGAAATAGAAAACCTAGTAATGTGATCAGGAGTCATAGATGCAAGCATCTATGCAAGCATCACTAACAGAATACAAGAGATTGAATAGAGAATGTCGGGGGAGAGGATACCATGGAAACCATCGACATAATCTTCAAAGAAAATGCAGAAAGCAATTTTTTTCCATCTTTATTAACTTGGGTATTTCTTATTTACATTTCCATTGTTATTCCCCTTCCTGGTTTCCAGGTCAACATCCCCCTAACCCTTACCCCTTCCCTTCTATATGGGCTTCCCCTCCCCATCCTCCCTCCATTACTGTCCTCCCCCCAAAAATCACGTTCACTGGGGGTTCAGTCTTGGGAGGACTAAGGGCTTCCCCTTCCACTGGTGCTCTTACTAGGATATTCACTGCTACCTATGCGGTTGGAGCCCAGGGTCAGTCCATGTATAGTCTTTGGGTAGTGGCTTAGTCCCTGGAAGCTCTGGTTGGTTACCATTGTTGTTCATATGGGGTCTCGAGCCCCTTCAAGCTCTTTCAGTCCTTTCTAATATTCCTTCAAAGGGGGTCCCATTCTCAGTTCAGTGGTTTGCTGCTGGCATTCGCCTATGTATTTGCTGTATTCTGGGTGTGTCTCTCAGGAGAGATCTACACCTGGTTTCTGTCAGCCTGCACTTCTTTGCTTCATTCATCTTATCTAGTTTGGTGACTGTATATGTATGGGACACATGTGGGGCAGGCTCTGAGTGGGTGGTTCTTCTGCCTCTGTTTTAATCTTTGCCTCCCTATTCCCTGCCAAGGGTATTCTTGTTCCCCTTTTAAAGAAGGAGTGAAGCATTCACATTTTGGTCATCCTTCTGGAATTTCATGTGTTCTGTGCATCTAGGGTAATTTGAGCATTTGGACTAATATCTACTTATAAATGAGTGCATAGTATGTGTGTTTTTCTGTGATTTGGTTACCTCACTCAGGTTATTTTCCAGTTCCATCCTTTTGCCTATGAATTTTATAAAATCATTGTTTTTGATAGCTGAGTAGTACTCCATTGTGTAGATGTACCACAATTTCTGTATCCATTCCTCTGTTGATGGGCATCTGCATTCTTTCCAGCTTCTGGCTATTATAAATAAGGCTGCTATGAACGTAGTGGCACATGTGACTTTGTTATATGTTGGGGCATCTTTTGGGTATATGCCCAAGAGAGGTATAGCTGGGTCCTCAGGTAGTTCAATGTCCAATTTTCTGAGAAACTTCCAGACTGATTTCCAGAATGGTTGTACCAATCTGCAATCCCACCAACAATGGAGGAGTGTTCCTCTTTCTCCACATCCTTGCTAGTATCTGCTGTCATCTGAGATTTTGGTCTTAGCCATTCTCACTGGTGTGAGGTGGAATCTCAGGGTTGTTTTGATTTGCATTTCCCTTATGACTAAAGATGTTGAACATTTCTTTAGGTGTTTCTCAGCCATTCGGCATTCCTCAGCTGTGAATTCCTTGTCTAGCTCTGAACCCCATTTTTAATAGGGTTATTTGTCTCCTTGCAGTCTAACTTCTTGTGTTCTTGGTATATTTTGGCTATAAGCCCTCTATCAGTTGTAGGATTGGTAAAGATCTTTTCCCAATCTGTTGATTGTCATTTTGTCCTAACAACAGTGTCCTTTGCCTTACTGAAGCTTCACAGTTTTATGAGATCCCATTTGTAGATTCTTGATCTTAGAGCATAAGCCATTGGTGTTTTGCTCAGGAAATTTTCTCCAATGCCCGTGTGTTCGAGATTCTTCCCCACTTTTTCTTCTATTAGTTTGAGTGTATCTGGTTTGATGTGGAGGTCCTTGATCCACTTGGTCTTAAGCTTTGTACAGGGTGATAAGTATGGATTGATCTGCATTCTTCTACATGCTGACCTCCAGTTGAACCAGCACCATTTGCTGAAAATGCTATCTTTTTTCCATTGGATGGTTTTTGGCTCCTTTGTCAAAAATCAAGTGACCATAGGTGTGTGGGTTCATTTCTGGGTCTTCATTTCTATTCCACTGGTCTATCTCTGTACCAGTGCCATGCAGTTTTTATCACTATTGCTCTGTAATACTGCTTGAGTTCAGGGATAGTGATTTTCCCGGAAGTCCTTTTATTGTTGTGGATAGTTTTAGCTATCCTGGGTTTTTTGTTATTCCAGATGAATTTGCAAATTGTTCTGTCTAACTCTATGAAGAATTGGTTCGAATTTTGATAAGGATTGCATGTCCTGCCTATCCATGAGCATGGGAGATCTTTCTATCTTCTGAGATCTTCACTTTCTTTCTTCAGAGGCTTGAAGTTCTTATCATACAGATCATTCACTTGCTTGGTTAAAGTCAGACCAAGGTATTTTATATCATTTTGGACTATTATGAGAGCAACAATCTTTTAACTTGAAATATCCAGGAAATTTTGGACACAATGAGAAGACTAAACCTAAGAATTAGAGGTATACAAGAGAATGAAGATTCCCAAGTAAAAGGGCAAGTAAATATCTTAAACAAATTGTAGAAGAAAACTTCCTTAACTTAAAGAAAGAGATGCCCACTAACATACAAGAAGCCTACAGAAGTCTAAACATATTGGACCAGAAAAGAAATTCCTCCCATCAAACAATAATCAAAACACCAAATACACAGAGCAAGGAAAGAATATTAAAAACAGTAAGGGAAGAATGTCAAATAACATATAAAGTCAGACCTATCAGAGTTAAACCAGTCTTCTAAACAGAGACTATGAAAGCTAGGTGATCCTGTGCAGATGTCTTACAGATGGTAAGAGAAAACAAATGCTAGTGCAGGATATTCTATCAAGCAAAACACTCAATTACTATGGAGAAACCAGGATATTCTATAACAAAACCAAATTTATACAATATCTTCCCCCAATTCCAGCCTACATAGAATAATATATGGAAAACTTTAACACAGGGAAACTACACCCTAGAAAAAGCAAGAAATTAATCTTTCAAGAAACTGAAAAGAAGATAACCACACAAACATAATTCCACCTCTAACAACAAAAATAACAAGAAACAAGAATCACTATGTCTTCATAGCTCTTAACATCAATGAACTCAATTCTCCAGTAAAAAGATATAGACTAACAGACTGGATATGTAAATAGGACCCAACATTTTGCTGCATACAGAAAATGCACCTCAGTGACAAAGACAGATATTACCTCAGAGTAAGATGCTGGAAACAAATTTCCAAGCAAATGGTCACAGGAAAGGAGCTGGAGCAGTCATTCTAATATTGAATAAAATTGACTTTCAATCAAAAGGTCAACAATACCAATCAACCAGAGCTTCCAGGGACTAAACCCGTAGTCAAAGAATATACATGGACAGATCCATGACTCCAGCTGCATATGTAGCAGAGGATGGATGGCCTTGTTGGGCACTAATGGGAAGAGAAGCCCTTGGTCCTGCCATGGCTGAATTGCTAGCGTAGGGGAGTGTCAGGGTGGGGTGGTTGTTGTGTGCGGAAAAAGGATATCATTTGAAATGTAAATAAAAAATATCCAATAAAAAATGAAGAAATGTGTTTAGGGATGATAAGAAAGAAAAAAGGACAGCATTTTCAACAAATGATTAAGTTTCAACAGGTGATCAGCATGTAGAACAATGCAAATTTACCCCTGTTTATCTCCTTATACAAACCTCAAGTCCAAGTCCAAGACCTTTACATAAAAGCAGATACAATGAAACTTATAGAGCAGAAAGTAGGTAAAATCGTTGAACATATAGACACAGGGGAAATTTTCCTGAACAGAAAACCAATGATTTATGCTCTAAGACTAACAACGGACAAATAAGGCCTCATAAAATTGTATAGCTTCTGTAAGGTAAAGGAAACTGTTAATAGGACAAAACAGCCAACAAAAGATTGGAAAACAATCTTTACCAATCCTACATCCGATAGAGCACCAATACCAACATTTACAAAAAAAAACCACAAAGAAGTTAGACTCCAGTGAATCAAATAACCCTTTTAAAAATGGGATACATAGCTAAATAAAAAAGAAATTCTCAACTGAGGAATATCGAATGGCTGTGAAGCACCTAAAGAAATATTCAACAACTTTAGTCATCAGAGAAATACAAATCAAAACAACCCTGAGATTCTACCTCACACTTTCAGGATGGCTAAGATCAAAAACTCAGGTGACTGCAGATGCTGTTGACAAGGATTTGAGAAAAAGGAACTCTCCTCTTTTGTTGGTGGGATTGCAAACTGGTACAACCATGCTGTAAATTAGTCTGGAGGTTCCTCAGAAAATCAGAGATAGTGCTGTCTGAGGACCCAGCTATACCTCTCCTGGGCATATACCCAAAAGATGTTCCAACATTTAAAAAGGACACATGCTCCGCTCTGCTCATAGTAGCCTTATTTATCACAGCCAGAAGCTGGAAAAAAAAGCCAGATGTTCTTCAACAGAGGAATGGATACAGAAAATGTGGTACATTTATGCAATGGAGTACTACTCAGTTATTAAAAACCATGACTTCATGACATTTTTAGACAGATAGATGGAACTAGATAATATCATCCTGAGTGAGGTAGCCCAGTCACAAAATAACACGCATGGTGTGCACCACTCACTGAGAAGCAGTTATTAGCCATAAAGTTGTAATACTCAAGGTACAATTCACAGACCACATGAAGCTCAAGAAGGAAAACCAAAATATGAATGCATCAGTCATTCATAGAAGGGGAACCAGAATACTCACCAGAGGAAATACAGGGACACTGAGTGGAGCAGAGACTGAAGAAAAGGTTACCAGATACTGTCCCAACTGGGAATCTATCCTGTACGCATTCAACAAACCCTGTCACTATTGCTGATACCAAGAAGTGCTTTCTGACTGTAACCTGATATGGATGTCTCCTGAGAGGCTCTGCCAGAACCTTACTGATACAGATAAAGGTGCTTGCAGCTAACTGTCAGACTGAGCATGGGGACCCCAATGGAGAAGTTAGAGAAAGCACTGAAGGAACTGAGGTGGTTTGCAACCCCATAGGTAGAACAACAATATCAACCAACCTTACCTCCCAGAGCTTTCAGTGACTAAACCACCAACCAAAGCGTACACATGGCTGCAGCCCCATATGTAGCAGAGGATGACATTGTCTGGCATCACTAGGAAGAGAAGCTATTGTTCTTGTGAAGGCTTTTTTCTCCAGTGTAGGGTAATGCCAGGGTGTTTTGGTGGGAGTGGGTTCATGGGAGAAAAATGGGTTATTGGAGATGGGGGACAGGGAAAGGGTTTGAAATCTAAATACATAGAATATGCAATAAAAAGTACCTATTTACTAAGCGTGGAATGGTGACAAAACTTGAGATTTCTGTGCTCAGTGGGTAGGTGCACGAGGAACACTGAATTTGAATGCAGCCTAGTGGACATAGTGTGTAAGTTATCTTAGGAAAAGCCCCAGTGCCCTAGCACAGGAAACTTCCTTTCAAGTAGTTGATCAGGGGATTCCGAACAAGGCTACTGATGTTGTCCTTTGTCACTTTCCAATTGTGAGCCTATTACTGAAAATACTGCATATTTCAGCACAGGACTTGGAAAAATAGAACTAGAACCAACCTAGAAATCTCCTCTCCAGAGACTAGTTCTACCTATATTGCAAAGACCTAAGCTAACTGCCTAAAATGAAAAGCAATAATTAGTTCCACTCATCTGTAAAGCCTGTGAAGCACAGCAATATCCAGCAGGGTGAGTTTTCTTATAGGTACTGAGAAGCTGTTCTCAAGGAATCTTTATGGTACAGCTGCCTAAATAAACAAGACCTGAATAATAACAGTTAAAATACCAATGTAGATTTAGGAATCTCACAAGATTCTACTCATACATGAAGAGCTACAATCTGTTAACTGCTGATAAATAAAGGAGAGTATGTTCCTGTGATAGGTTATTCATTCTCAATCAGTCACACACAAAACAATTATTTGTAAGATAATGACTTTGGGAGAAGATGAGGAGCATGAAAAGAGTTGGTGGGGTAGGGTAAAATTAATATAAATACAACATTTTATAGGAAATTTCACAAAGATTAAAACACATGAAAACAAAAAATAAACTATCATTATGTGTATATAATTTTGAGGTATCTAGTTGTTCTTGAAATATCTTACTTTCTTTACATAGTACATTTTTTTTGCAATCCCACACATCACACCTTAGAGAGACCACATGGAGAAAGATTTAATAAAATAGACTTTCATGATTTAGTAAGATACATATCATGCTCCATTGAATTTTCTGCTGACATGGACTCCCTGTGGGTGAAACAGTACCAGGTGCTCTTTTAGCAGCAGTACACACCCTGCTGAGCTGATTTGCATATGGAGTCATTATCCCACAGCCCAGACTCCTTTAAGGGCAGCTGGCACAACACTAAGAATCATCCTCTCTCCTCCAGCTCTCAGAGATGGAGACAGACAGACTCCTGCTATGGGTGCTGCTGCTCTGGGTTCCAGGTGAGGGTGCAGAGAATTGTTGGGAGAAACTTCTTTGGCCTTCTTGACTTTCCATGCCTCTGGGCCCTTGATCATTATAATTAGGACATTTGTAATTTTTTTCCTTTGTTTCCCCATTCCCCTTGATATTCTGGCTTCTCAGAGTGATGTCCACAATTATTCTTAAAAATTTAAATTAAAAGGTTCTCTGCTGGGCAGGTTTTTAAACATATATAACAATGGTCTGTGTGTTTCTCATTCCAGGCTCCACTGGTGACACTGTGCTGACCCAGTCTCCTGCTTTGGCTGTGTCTCCAGGAGAGAGGGTTACCATCTCCTGTAGGGCCAGTGAAAGTGTCAGTACACGTATGCACTGGTACCAACAGAAACCAGGACAGCAACCCAAACTCCTCATCTACGGTGCATCCAACCTAGAATCTGGAGTCCCTGCCAGGTTCAGTGGCAGTGGGTCTGGGACAGACTTTACCCTCACCATAGATCCTGTGGAGGCTAATGATACTGCAACCTATTTCTGTCAGCAGAGTTGGAATGATCCTCCCACAGTGCTCCAGGGCTGAACAAAAACCTCCTGTGTTTGCAGCTCACTGAGGCTCAGTCTCTCAGTTCTCTCTTACTCTCTGACCTCTCAACACAGAGCTCTAAGCTGTTTTGGAAAATGATCTCAAATAATGAAACAAGCTTTTATAAACAGATATGCATGTATGTCTTATTCTATAAACTTTAGGATTTAATCATGTCTGAACAAAACTTAGACCTGCACGATAGCTTCTTAATTACTATATATCACTTCAAATTTTTACTATCATATTTAACATATTTTTCATGCCTTCTCCCTTATGTCCTTGGCCACATCTTTGCCTATTCCCTCCACTCCCACTATTGTACCTTTGACATTTTGTATGTCTTAAAAAAGTTTTGAATTTAAAAAGGATAATGAATATGAATTACATTAATGAAAACTTAATAAAAGACATTTATTGCTGTGTGCTGTTGTGTGTGTGTGTGTGTGTGTGTGTGTGTGTGTGTGTGTGTGTCTATTTGTGTAGAGCAGAGAGCAGAGGACAACAGGAGAAATTTGTTCTTTTTTTCTGCCATGTTGGGGCTAGGAATCAAATTCAGGTCATTAGTCTTTGCTGTAAGTAGCTTTCTGCTTACAAGTAGCCATCTTGCTAGAATGATGCAGCATTTCCTTTCTGGATTTAATTTTATTTTAAATTACGTTTGGAAGAATGGGTATGTGCATGAGTGAGTACCTCTGGCAGGAAATTTCGTGTCAGTTGATGTGGTTGGTGTAACCAAACACATATCCTCTACAGTAGCAGGATGCACACTAGGTCCCCTTGTCTATAACTCTTTAATCAGGTACTTTTAAGATAGACTACCTGCTTTGCTCTAAGGTAATATTAGACTTAATGGAAGCTTTCTAGTCCACCATTTAACTAATAAGAGATTTCCATAGTTAAGTTTGTCAATCATAATTTGTAATACACAAATCAACCTTATATATCAACCTTAATTGTTTTTTTAACTGCTTTTCTATTTGTGCTCACAAAGAGCTTTCTATAGATACTTTATAACTTGAGTCTGTGTTGCAGTTATTTTTATGCTTTTCTTTCAATAACACTATCCCTTTTTCATTTTCCAATTAAACCTTTAGTAACAGATTTGTTGATTGACCATATGTCTTTATCAATTATTCACTGTTTAAATACTTTTTGAATGTGTGGTCAAAATCCCTTTCTTCCTCCATTCCTTCCTTTTTCCTTTGTGAATATGTATATGAAATGTGAGTGTCGGGGGCTGAGAGGTGGCTCAGTTAAGAGCACTGATTGCTCTACCAGAGGTCCTGAGTTCAATTTCCAACAACCACATTGTGACTCACAGTCATCTGTAATGAGATCCAATGCCCTTTTCTAGTATGTCTGAAGACACAGTCATTGTCTGTGAGTGTGTGACACGGAGTGCATGTGGAGAACCAAGAACATCAGGGGCTGGTCTTGAGGCTTCACTTTGAGAAAGGATCTCTCAGCCGTCTCCACTGTGAACTCCTAGATGTCCCTGTCTCTGCTTCTATGTTTCAGGACAAGGACTGGAATTACAGATGGCGCACGTGCTTCATTGTTTATATGTGAGTTCCCAGGACGCAAACTTGGTCATGAAGCTTGAGGAAAAAGGATTTATTCTTTAACCCATCCCAAGCCATTTTTGAGTGGGGTCTCTTTTTTTTTCCTTTTGATCAGGTCTCGCCTATAGAAACTTTTTATATAAAATACCAAAGTGATCTGGAAGTCCCTGTACAGTCCAGAATTTCTCTGAATTGGAACATTCATATCACCTCTCCTGAGTGCTGAAATTCTGATGTCACACATTTCACAGTGCTACTTTCTAATTTGTAGTTACTCTACCTGGAAAGTGACAGCCAGAGTCATGGAAAATTTATTTGCCACACATCTGTTGCATTGTGCTGGAATATTTTGTTGTTCTATGCTCTCTACGAATGGTACTAGAGAGTTCTATAGTACTATTTTTGTAGTATTTGATTCAGTACAATACAATGTATACATCCCACGGTGACATTCACAGGTTTCTCATGTAATTGTATCCTTGTATTAGGTATCTATTGCACACAATAACTTAACACAAGTTCAGTGATGTAAAAACCACTTACATTCATAAGTGGAACAAATGCTAGCTGGATTTTCTCCAGGTGTCATAAGTGAGTCAGAAAATAGACTCTTAATTAGTCAGATACTTACAAAGAGCCACTAATGGAAAAATCTCTCTTTACCAATGGGCAACAAGTAGAAACATTCCATTGGTAATTCCATTCCCTGAGAAGACTTGAAAACAAAAACAGACTGTATTTCCTGACTGCTAAGAGAACTAAGAGGGGCACTGTCCTTGATGGGTAGTCCTTTATTAATATTGTCTTTTTACTCCCAACTTATAGGACAATTAGAATCAATTTCTTGTTCTCTGCTTACACAAATTTATAGATCTTTAAGGAGATTTATAAAAACTATCAGAACCTTGTAGATCAACTGGGTGGAGGAATATGATTGCAGAAGACAATCCCCTCACATTAGACAGTTACCTTCATACCCATTAAACTATTATTCTGTCTTCCTACCTCAGAAATATATGACTGAAGAGCCTAATTCTTCAGACAGCCAAGGTGCCCTAAACATTAAGGAAATATAAGGAAGAAACAGAGTCAGGATGGGTCCCAAGTTTGATACAGGTAAGGGCAGCTACTTCTGGTGATTTGATCCTACTTGATCTTTAGTGCTAAATGCCATGCACTCAGGATTTTAGTGTTCAGAGAACACTACAGATACACTTGGAAAGACAAGACATCTAGGATACTTTCTCTTTTTACATGGGTGGTAAGCACTGAAAAGGTTGTAATTCTCTGGTCTGCTGATCCATGAAACAAATTGGATCCTCAGTTTTAGGGGAGAAAGGTACAAGTTTTCCTTTACTTTAGCTTGCTGTGGCTATCACTTGGAAAATAGAGAAGTATTTCATTCTAAGTGAATTACTTACCATATTACTGCCAACCCTATATATATAGCCAGTCCAGACATAATGAATGGTGTGAAATGACCTGCATAACCCTGTAGACAAATGGTCTTTACTTATGGGAATATTCAAAATTCTACAGACACTGTTAAGTAGAGTCAACTATTCTAACTTCTAACTTCAACCAGAACTACATCTGTTCTGGATCAATCCCTCTCTGAGAAACTGATAGGTGGGAGTATTCTTTTTGCCGTTTCCATACCATCCAAGCCACTTACTCCACGTTCATTTCTGTAGGTCAACTCAACAATCAACAGTTATCAAATGGTTCTGTAGCTTCACTTTCCCCTTATGGAAAATGCAAAGTGAATTCTTATTGGCTAGAGCACTAATTACTTTCTTGTAAGACTTAAATATGATAAATTGAAATTTAGATGATTTTCAAATAATTCTGATCGATATATTGAAGCTTCCAAAATGTTATCAAATCTTTAAACTTCTCCAAAGTGTCTGTGATTTATCAAGGTCTATTGTATAACAGTTTCCTCTGAGATAGATACATTCTATCTTGCAGGGAAGTCTAGGGAGTCCCTGAAACTGATCAGATTGTATAGGACCCTTGCAGAATAGACAAACAAACTTTCAAAAGGACTCCCAGAGAAGCAAAACTCCAAAGATAATTATGAGAGAGCTTTTTGGAAGAAGCAAAAACCAGCAAAAGTTTAGATTAGACCAACTGAGTCCCTTAGGAATTCACTATTCAAACTGCTGAGCTGCCTTCAGGGTGTGCAGTGTGGTCCGGGTTCCTGTCTTTTGTGAAGTGTCACCCATACTGTCTCAGACTTTAGTGATGGAACTGTCCTTGAGTTATTTCTATTTCTGTAAACAACTCCTCACCCAAACTCCTGTAAACTGCCCCTTATAAAACTCATTTGTTTATGAAGTTGTACTTTAATTGTATATGTAGTTTGGTGTCATGAACTTCCTATCTGGCTTGAATAGACACATGTTGTTGCATCAGGAATAGTGTTCTCACATTACAAAGTCCTGTGAAAAAGCTTGCTGCCTTCTTTGAAAACTCAGATGTATGTTAATTCAATACTCCCTTCTATCTCTGTGAAATGATTTAAAAGGATAAAGTCATAAATATCTTATTCATTGTTCTATTGCTGTGAGTATACACCATAACCGTTGCAAGTACACAAGCAGTCCTAGGGTTGGAGAAGTATCGAAGAATTCTATACCTGGATGCATTGGCAGCAGAAAGAGACAGTGGGACTGGCATGGGCTTTTGAATGCCAAACTTCACCATCAGTGACACACTTCCTCTAATGATGCCACACCTACCCTAACAAGGCCATACCTCCTAATCCTTTCAGATAGACCCTCTCCTGAAGCATTTAAAAATTTGAACATACAGGGGCCATTCAATCCATTACATTGTTGTACTGCCTAATTTTATGTTAACTTGCTACAAGGTGAAGTCATTTCAGAGGAGGGAATCTCAGTTTAAAAGTGCCGCTGTAAGACTGAGATACAGTTAAGTCTGTAAGACATTTTGTTAATTAGAGTTTAATGTGCGAGAACCCAGCTTGTTGTGGGTGTTGCTATTCCTAGGCTCATATTCCTGGTTTCTGTAAGAAAGCAGCTTGAGCAAGCCTTGTTGAACAAATCAGTAAGTAGTTCCCCTTCATGTGCTCTGCATCGGTTTCGGGTTAGAGGTACCTGTTCCATTTGAATTCTTGCCCTGAGTACCTTGATGAGGAACAGTGCTGTGTTCAGGTTCATGCCTTCCTGCTGCCTCCAGTGCCTACAGAGATACTATTCTACCCTAGCTTTGCTGGTTGAAGGTAGGTTGTTTCTCTCAGCCTTCTGAACACTCAGGGCCTTCACCGTAACCCACAGGTTCAATCTGATAGCTTGTGTTCTATCTTTGCATGGGCATTTCCAAATATCTCCTCTCTCTTACTTCTGACTGTGTCATTCAGTGATTAATTGCTGACTTTTTCCTAGTTACTACAAATTCAGGATTTCTATTATTTACTCATTAAAACATGATCCAGTTAAAGAAATTAACAACACAACAATCTGAGACTGCAGATTATTAGGACATTTCTTTATCCAGTCCCATCACTCTCCATACTGTGATGAAGTCAGTTTGACTGAGCCCTGTTTAATCCTTTAGATTGCATTTATTTGCTATACTTATGTAGACAGTCAGTCTTTCCAAGCTGGTGACTTGGAACTTCCTTATCTATTTTGTCCTTGCTCTTTCAGGAAAATCCTTTACATTTTACTAGTTTACCTGAATTGTATAGCAAAATGCTTGCTATATCAACCCTTTCCACCTTGACTTATACCACTTACATTACATTTTTGTAAGTGCTTCTAAATTCAAAGACCCTTAATCATTCAAATAGAATGATGGTTTTAAAGCTCCACTGCATAAATATTGGACTTCAATGAACAATACAGTTACATTTAGATTAAAGGTATGAAAGACTCCATTTTTAACAACTAAAAGTCAGTAGAATTCATTGTCAAAAAATTAATGTGGCTGGGAACGTATTTTAGTACAAATACAATAGAGAGAATGTATACCAAGCATGCATGAATCTCTAGATTCTATTATAAAACTGTATGTAGTGGCTGACCCATTAATCACTGTCCTAGGTAGGTGGAGACAGGGGGATGACATGCTATTGTTAATCCTTGGCTACACATAAAATTGCAGGCAACTGAAATACATGAGAGTCACCATCTCAAGAATAAAAAATAATGGATAAAATCTATACCTGAAAAATGCCTAATCATTACTATGTTACACCAGAAATGTAGACTTCAGGAATAAAGGAGAAAGAAAGACTTACATAAAAAATGATTGGTTCATCACCAAACACAGTAATTTCCAATATACAATCATTTATCAACTGAGCTTCCAAAGGTCTGAACGAAATTTGATGAAATTAACAGAAAGAAGACGTAAACTATAATTATACCTGGTAGTTAATCATGTTTCTCTATACTATTTATTATAGGAGATGGGGTGTCACACAAGCTCTACGAAAAAGCTCTTTATTAACTGTTTGCTTTACTTTTTGATCTCATTTTTAATTAGGGTCTCATTTAGTTTCCCAAATTCACTTGGAGTTTGAAACTGTCCTAAATAAGCCATCATGTGCCAGGATTAGTACACTTATCTACTCTGCTCAATGGCTTTGTAATTTATCGACAAAATATGAAGTCAGGAAGTAGTCAAGGACGTAGAAGTTTTCTATACTACTTCTAAGTATGTTGGCATAGGAGAAGTTGTTTGAGCTTTATCCCCAAACAGAGCAAAATCAGTATTATTTTCAAATTCTGAGTCTTTATTGATATCAATCCATATAGTGTGTCAATTGGTCACACTTATGTGTCAAACAATATTGATACATAACATTATTAATCTATAAAAGAATATATTTGAAAAATTCTCCAATACTGGGTCATTACATATCTGTCTTCAAATAACTAATGGACTTTGTAACTGGAAAATATTTGAAGCTAATTGAAAATAAAAATAAGTGGAAAAAATTAGTATGTTGCACTAAATCAGCACTCAGTTAGAAAAATATAGTTGTAAATCCTCACAAGTGAAAAATTGTTCAAATTCTTAATTTTGTTTTCTATTGCAGGCAATCAAAAAATGAAAAACCACATTAAGTAGTAAAATACAACAAAACAGCAATCAAATAGACCTTTCTGGGAATAAAAAACAGCCAGGAAATGATATCTATTATATAGCCACACTATAAAGACATCTCCACACATTTTCAATGATTTTAGGTACAGGTACTCAACAGGGAAAAAAGCAATCAAGTGAAGAGATATAGTCCTGAATGGGAGAAATTGTTAGGCTTGCAATTTCAAGTAAACTCAGATTACTTTATTTATAGGAGTGCGGAATGATTTGTCACTGTGGTCCCATGAGAAGTATTCTCTTGTCTTCAGTCATGGTTGACCTGGGATAGCTAGGAACAACAGGAATGCACTAATTTACTGTGATTAGCCAGAATTGTGCCCAATCAAACCACAGCATTCTCTGCCTTAGTTAAATTTTCTACTAATGCTATGGTGCCTTATTTTCAATTATGGCTGAGCAAGATTTTGTATTTCTTTCAGTCTATCTATCTATCTATCTATCTATCTATCTATCTATCTATCTATCATCTATCTATCTATTATCTATCTATCTATCTATCTATCTATCTATCTATCTATCTATCTATCTATCTATCTATCTATCTATCTATCTTCTATTCACTTTATGTCCTGACCACAATCCCCCATCTCCTCCAAATCTTCTCCTCACATAGCTTTCCCAACCCACCTCTTCTCCTCTGATAATGGGGAGGTCACTATTGGATATCAATCCAACATGGCACATGAAATCACTTCAGGAATAGGCACATCCTCTCCCACTGAGATAGACAAGGAAGCTAACAAGTGAACAGGTTTCATAGGCTGGCAGCACAGTCAGGGACAGCCTATGCTCCAGTTGTTGGGGGACACACATGCAGATCAAGCTGCACTTCTGTTACACTGCTGTGGGGCATGGAGGACAAGTCCATGCTCACTCTTTGGTTGATGGTTCACTCTCTGGAGGCCCCCAGGGGTCCAGGTTAGTCTATTTTGTCTTCCTGTGGAGACTTTGTTTTCTTATCCTCTTCAGGTCTTTTGTCCGACACTTCCTCAAAATTTATCTAGCTCCATCTCATGTTTGGCTGTGGGTTGCTGCTTGTCTTCCCATCAGCTGGGAAGAGTCTCTCAAAGGACAGTTATGTAAGTACCTTTCTGAAAGCATAACAGAGTATCATTAATAGTGTCTGAGACTGGTTATTGCCCATGGAAAGGGTCTCAATTTATGCTAGTCATTAGCTGACAGTTTCTTTCACCTCTGCTCTATCTTTGTCCCTGTACATTTCATAGGTAGGACCCAGTTTGGGTCACAAGTTTTGTGCATGGGTTACTGCTTTTATCCCTCCACTGGGAGTCCTACCTGGCTACATGTGGTGGCTACTTCAGTATACTTATCTCCAACTATTAGGAGTCTCAACTAGAGTTGCCTACATAGACACTCTGGGGTCTCTCCCATTTCCAGATTTCTGGCATGTCCTAGAGATCCCCCATGCCCAATACCCCTTCTATCTCCTTCTCCATTCTCTTCCTCCATGAAACTCTAATACAAATTTTATGTCCCCTTCTGCAAAAGATTTATCCATCTTCCATTTGGCTGACCCTCCTTGTTATTTGGTTTCTTTGGGTCTGTGGCTTGTAATGTGGTTATCCTGTAATTTATGGCTAATATCCATTTATAAGTGAGTACATACCATGCATGCATTTTTTGGGTTTGCAGTACCTCACTCAGGATGATATTTTCTAGTTCTTTCCATTTGCATGCACAATTTATCTTTGTCTTTGTTTTAAAATTGATTTGTATTCCATTGTGTAAATGAATCACATATTTCTATATCCATTCTTCAGTTGAGGGACATCTGGGTTGTTTAGTTTCTGGCGGTTATATATAAGACTGTTATGAACAAACTGAGGCATATAACCTTTTCGTGTGGTAATAGATCCTTTTGGTATACGCCAAGGAAGAATATATCTGAATCTTGAGATAGAACAATTCCTAATTTTCTGAGAAAACACCAAATTGATTTCTGGAGTGATTGTACAAGTTTGCCCTCCCTCCAGCAAACACATTCTAGCCAGCATGTTCTATCCCTTGTTTTTTTTAATATTAATCCTTCTGATGGATATAAGATAGAATCTCAGAGTCACTTTCATTTGCATTTCTCTGATGACTAAGGACTTTAAGCATTTCTTTCTTTTTTTTATTGGATATATTTCTTTATTTACATTTCAAAAGTTATTTCCCTTTCCTGGTTTCCTATCATAAGCCTCCCTCCCCTCCACTCCCCTCCCCCATAAGGGTGCTCCCCTCATGCACCCCCTCTTACTGCCCCTGACATTCCTTTGCACTGAGGGTTCCAATCTTGGCAGGACCAAGGACTTCTCCTTCCACTGGTCCACTGGTGCCCCAATCAGGCTAATCTCTGCAACATATGCAGTTGGCCCTGGGTAAGGCCATGTGTAGTCTCTGGGTAGTGGTTCAGTTCCTGGAAGCTCTGGTTGGTTGACATTCTTGCTCTTATGGGGTTGTAAGCCCTTTCAGCTCTTTCAATCCTTCCTCGAATTCCCCCAAAGGGGGGTCCCATTCTCGGTTCAGTGTTTTTCTGCTAGTATTCACCTCTGTATTTGACATGCTCTGGTGGTATCTTTCTGGAGAGATCTATATCCACATGCATATATGCCCTTCCTTCAGGCTCTGCTCTGAACTTTGCTTCCATATCCCATCCCATGGATATTTTTGTTCCCACTTTTAAGAAGGAGTGGAAGCATCTGCATTTTGGTCATCCTTCTTCTTGATTGTCCTGTGATCTGTGGACTGCATCTTGGGTAATTTGAGCTTTCAGACTAATATTCACTTATCAATGAATGCATACCAGGTTCATTTTCCTGTGATTGGGTTACCTCACTCAGAATATTTCTTTAAGTGTTTCTTAGTCATTAGAGATTCTTCTAGTGGGAATTCTGTTTAGCTCTGTACGCCATTTCATAGTTGTTTTATTGGGTTGTTTGTGTCCAAGTTCTTGAGTTCTTTATATGTTTTAGATATTAGCTCTTTATCAGATGTAGGATTGGTGAAGATCTTTTCCCATACTGTAGGCTGTACTTTTGTCATATTGATTGTGTCCTTTGCATTACAGAAGCTTTTCAGTTTTATGAGGTCCCATTTATTAATCATTGATTTTAATGTCTGAGCCATTAGTGTTGTGTTCAGGAAAGTGTCTCCTGTACTAATGAGTTCTAGACTATTCTTCAGTATGTGTTCAGTTAGATTTAGTGTATCTGTTTTTGCACTGACATATTTGATACCCTTGGACTTGACTTTTGTGCAAGGTGATAAACATGAACACATTTGCATTTTTTACATGCAGATGCCCAGTTAGACCAGCTACATATTAGAAGATGCTACCCCTTTTCTATTGTTCATTCTTGCTTTATTGTCAAAAATTAATGTGTGTAGGTATGTGAGTTTATTTCTGAGTTTTCCATTCTATTCCATTGAACATCTTTATTCTACACCAATTCCATGCAGATTTTATTAGTATTGCTCAATACTAATTATGTATTAGTATTGATAAATTAATAATTATTAATAATAAATTATTTATTCATAATTTATTGCTCAATAGTATAGCTTGAGATCAGGGATGGTGATTTTCCCCAAATTTCTTTTATTGTAAGGAATTGTTTTATATATCCTGAATTGTTTTTTTTCCCATTTGAAATTGAGAATTGTTCTTTTAATATCTGATAAGATCTCTGCTGTAATTTTGTTAATAATTTCTTTGAATCTGTATATTACTTTTGGTAAGATGTCTATTTCAGTATATTTTTTAAAATTAATTAAGTTTAATTTTTAATTTTTATTTATTCACTTTACATCCAGCTCACTGACCCCACTCCTAGTCCGCCTCTCCCACAATTCTTCCTCCAATTCCCTCGTCTTGTTTTCTGAGAGAGTAGTGACCCCTGGGTATGTTCTCTACCCTGGCACATCAAGTCTCTGAGAGGCTAGGCTTATCCTCTCCCACTGTGCCCATGCAAACAATCCAGTTAGAAGGTCATATCTCATAAATAGGCAATTAGCTTTTGGGATAGCCCCTGTTCCATTTATTCATGACCCACATGGAGATCAAGCTGTTTATGTGCTATGTATGTGCAGAGAGGCATATGTCCAGCCAGTTCATACTCTTTTGTTACTGGTTCAGTCTCTGAGAGCTGAAGAGTTCCAGGTTAGTTGACACTGTTGGTCTTCCTGTGGAATTCCTATCCCTCTTTGGGGACTGCAATCCTTTCCCCTACTCTTCCATAAGAATCCCCAAGATCCATCCACAGTTTGGCTGTGGGTGTCTGTATGGATCTGAGTCATCTGCTGGATGGAGCCTCTCAGAGGACAGCCATGCTAGACTATTCCCTGCAAACATATCAGAGTATTGGAGTATCAGAGATTGGTGCTTGTCCATAAGATAGATCTCAAGTTGGGCCATTTATTGATTTGCCATTCCACAAGAAGTTGAGAATTGCTCTTTCAAGGTCTGTAAGAATTGAGTTGAATGTTGATGTGAGTTGCATTTATCAGCAGAGCTTTGGTAAGATGGCTATTTTCACTAAGTTAATTTTACTGATCCATGAGAGTGGGAGATCTATCCTTCTTCTGATATCATATCAGTTTCTTTCTTTATTTCTTGAAGTTCTTGTCATATAGGTTTTAACTTGCTTGGTTGTACTTATCCCAAGATATTTTATAGTATTTGTGGCTATAGTAAGTTATGTTGTTTTCCTGATTTCTTAGCAGGTTTAATTTTTGCAAAAAGGGAAGGCTGCTCTTTTTCTGTTTATTTACTTTTTTGAGTTTATTTTGTATACAGCCAGTTTACTGAAGGTGTTCATCAGGTGTAAGTGTTTTCTTATAGAGTTTTTGGGGTGACATACATATTCTACTATGTAACCTGAAAATAACAATACTCAGATTTTTTTCCTAATTGGTATTCTTGATCTCTATTAGTTGACTTATTAGTCTATGTAGAACTTCAAGTTCTATACTGAAGATATATGAAGAGAGTGGATAACCTTGTCTTGTTCTGGATTTTAGTGGTATTGCTTTAATTTTCTACTTCATTTGACATTGACAATTGGCTTGCAGTACATGTCTTTATTATGTTCAGGTATGTGCCTTATATCCTTCATTTTTCACAGACTTTTAATATGAAGGGAAGCTGGATTTTGTTAAAGGTATTTTTTCAGTATCTAATGAAATGTCCATGTATGTTTTTTCTTTCAGTTTTTTTAAAATGGTAGATTATGTTGATTAATTGTTTTTCATCTTTATTAAATTGGGTATATCTTATTTACGTTTCGATTGTTATTCTATTTCCTGGTTTCCAGGGAAACATCCCCCTAATCCCTCCCCCTCCCCTTCTCTATGGGTGTTTCCCTCCCCATCCTTCCCACATTACTGCCCTCCCCGCAACAATCACGTTCACTGGGGGTTCAGTCTTGGCAGGTCCAAGGGCTTCCTCTTCCACTGGTGCTCTTACTAGGCTATTCATTGCTACCTATGAGGTTAGAGTCCAGGGTCAGTCCATGTATAGTCTTTGGCTTAGTCCCTGGAAGCTCTGGTTGGTTGGCATTGTTGTTCATATGGGGTCTCGAGCCCCTTCGAGCTCTTCCAGTCCTTTCTCTGATTCCTTCTATGTGGGTCCTGTTCTCAGTTCAGTGGTTTGCTGCTGGCATTCGCCTATGTATTTGCTGTATTCTGGGTGTGTCTCTCAGGAGAGATCTACATCCAGTTCCTGTTGGCCTGCACTTCTTTGCTTCATCCATTTAATCTAGTTTGGTGACTCACATGTATGGGACACATGTGGGGCAGGCTCTGAATGGGTGTTCCTTCTGCCTCTGTTCTAAACTTTGCCTCCTTATTCCCTACCAAGGGTATTCTTGTTCCCCTTTTAAAGAAGGAGTGAAGCATTGGCATTTTGGTCATCCTTGAGTTTCATGTGTTCTGTGCATCTAGGGTAATTTGAGTATTTGGGCTACCATCCACTTATTAATGAGTGCATACCATGTGTGTTTTTCTGTGATTGGATTACCTCGCTCAGGATAAAATTATCCAGTTCCATCCATTTGACAATGAATTTCATAAAGTCATTAATTTTCATAGCTGAGTAATATTCCATTGTATAGGTGTACCATATTTTCTGTACCCATTCCTCTGTTGAAGGGCATCTGGGTTCTTTCCAGCTTCTGGCTATTATAAATAAGGCTGCTATGAACATAGTGGAGCATGTGTGTTTGTTATATGTTGTGGCATCTTTTGGGTATATGCCCAAGAGAAGTATAACTGGGTCCTCAGGTAGTTCAATCTCCAATTTCCTGAGGAACCTCCAGACTGATTTCCAGAATGGTTGTAGCAGTCTGCAATCCCACCAAAAATGAAGGAGTGTTCTTTCTCCACATCCTTGCCAGCATTTGCTGTCGCCTGAGTTTTTGATCTTAGCCATTCTCACTGGTGTGAGGTGAAATCTCAGGGTTATTTTGATTTGCATTTATCTTATGACTAAAGATGTTGAACATTTCTTTAGGTGTTTCTCAGCCATTTGGCATTCCTCAGCTGTGAATTCTTTGTTTAGCTCTGAACCTCATTTTTTAATAGGGTTATTTTTCTCCCCGCAGTCTAACTCCTTAAGTTCTTTGTATATTTTGGATATAAGCCCTTTATCAGTTGTAGGATTGGTAAAGAACTTTCCCCAATCTCTTAGTTGCAGTTTTGTCCTAACAACAGTGTCCTTTGCCTTACAGAAGGTTCACAGTTTTATGAGATCCCATTTGTTGATTCTTGATCTTAGAACATAAGCCATTGGTGTTTTGTTAAGGAAGGTGGAGTCTCAGGATTTTTTTGACTTGCCTTTCCCTGATACTAAGGATGTTGAACATTTCTTTAGGTGCTTTTCAGTAATGTTATATTCCTTTGTTGAGGATTCTTTGTTTAGTTCTGCACCTCCTTGTTTAGTAAGGTTATTTGATTCTCTTGAGTCTAACTTCTTGAGTTTTTGTGTATATTGGATATTAGCCCTCTATCAGATGTAGAATTAGTAAAGATCATTTTCCAGTCTGTTTGTTGCCATTTTTTTCCTAATGACAGTATCATTTGCCTTACAGAATCTTTGCAATTTTATGAAACCGAATTTGCTGATTCTAAGCCATTGGTGTTCAGTTCAGGAAATTTTTTCCAGTGCCCATGTATTTGAGACTCTTCCCTTCTTTTTTCCCCTATTTATTCCAGTGTTTGTAGTTTTATAAGCATGACTTTGATCCACTTGAACTTTAGCTTTGTACAGGGTGATAAGAATGGATCAATATGTATTCTTCTACATGATGACTACAAGTTGAAACAGCACCATTCTTTGAAAATACTATTTTCTTTTTCCTTTGAATGGTTTAATTCCTTTGTCAAAGATCAAGTGACCATAGGTTTGTGGGTTCATTCCTGGGTCTTTATTTTTATTTCATTGATTTAATTGCCTGTCTCTATATTAATATCATAGAGTTTTTTTTTTTTATCACTGTTGCTCTGTAATTCTGCTTGAGTTCACAGAAGGTGATTCTCCCAGATGTTCTTTTATTGTTGAAAAGTTTTCACTCTCCTGGCTTTAGGGAGGTAAATTGCTCTTTCCAATTCGATGAAGTATTGAGTTGGATAACAGATTGTTTCTTTTTTGACTCAGTATCCAGTGAGTAGAGAGTTGTGCAGTCATTGTGAGTTTGTAGGCTTTCTGTTGTTCTGTTATTTTTGAAGTTCAGTTTTAACTCATGGTGATCTGATAATATGCAAGATTTCAATTTTCTTGTATCTGTTGAGGCTTGCTTTGTGAAAGACTAAATTGTTAATTTTGGAGAAGGTTTTATGACTTGCTGAGAAGTTATATTCTTTTGTGTGGGTGAAGTGTTCTGTAGACATTGTTTAGGTCTAGTTGATTCATAACATCAGTTAGTTGCATTATTTCTCCATTCCGTTTCTGTTTAAATAACCTGTTCATGGGTGTGAGTTAGAGGTTGAAGTCTCCCACTATTACTATGTGAGGTTGAGCATGTAGTTCATTATTTAGTAATTTTTTATGGATATTGGTTGTATGATATTATTTATTTCTTGTGTTTTCTTGGGTGTAGTTACCAACCATGTGTTAGCATTTTTCTTCTAATATCCTCTGTAGGACTGGATTAGTGGGACAATATTTGAATTTTGTCTTGCAATTCAATATTTTGTTTTCTTTGTCTATGATAACTGAAAGTTTTTCTAGGTACAGTAGCATGGGCTGACATCTTTATTTTCTTAAGCTCTGCAAGCCATATGCCCATGCCCTTTTAGCTTTTAGAGTCTCAAGTCTCTCTTGAGAAGTCAGCTGTAATTCTGATAGCTCTACCTTTATACATTACTTGGCCTCTATCTTTTAAAGGTTTTTCTTCTGTACATTTTCTCTCTTGATTATTATGCATCAGGAGGATGCATCTTTTTATACCCCACTATTATTGGTGTTCTGTAAGCTTCTTTTATGTTTGCAGGCCTCTTTTCCTTTAAGTTAGGGAAATTTCCTTCTCTGAGTTGGTTGAGGATATTTTTTGGGCCTTTGAGTTTTCACTCTTCTCCTTCTTCTATTCCAATTTTCACAGGTTTTGCATTTTCTTGGTATCCCACATTTCCTGGATGTTTTATTTGATGAAATGTTTAGATTTAGCATTTTTATTATCTATGTATTAAATTCTTTTCCAATATCTTCTATGCCTGAACTTCTCTTTCCCATCTCATGCATTTAGTTGGTAATGCTTTCATCTGTAGTTCCTGTTCTCCTTCCTAGGTTTTCTGTCTCCAGTATTGCCTTAAGTTATGTTTTCCTTATTGTTTTTGCTTCTATTTTCAGGTCTTGAACAATTTTATTAAACTCATTCACCAGTGTTTTTTTTTTTTTGTTTTTTGTTTTTTTTTTTTTTTGTAGTTTCCTGTGTTCATTTAAAGGAATTATTCATTTCTACTTTAAGTGAGTCTACCATCTTTGTAAGATTTTATTTATGGTCACATTCTTTGGTTTTGCTGTGTTAGGATATGCAGGGATTCTTGTAGCCAGGTTACTAGTGTCTGATGCTACTAAATTCTCCTAGCTCCAGTCGATTGTGTTCTTATGCTGGCCATATCATAGTTCTGGTGTTGTTTGATGATTCTGATTCCAGCAGGACTCCCTGGGAATGCAGGGAGAACTGGTGGACAAATAATGGAGGTTAAGAGGCAGTGAATGACTTTCTTGTGCTGGATATGCCATATGTGGACCTGACTGGCATAAAATTAGTGGGGAAAGGTTCCAGACCAGCTGTGTTTCAGACACCTGAATGCCTCTAAGTTTAAGTAAGATGCTCTTCGTGTCCTGCAAGTGCCCTCAAGATGGCAGTGTGAGACAGATGTGAACCAGAGCCAGACAATGGAGGTCAGTGAGCTGTAAACATCTCAGCATTGTTTTACTTGATTCTTTTATTTTCATTTTTTTTACCATTTCATACAAGTTTTACTGTAACATAATAAATGTCTGAAATGTATTTCAATTACTTTTAAATATAGCACACATATTGAAAAATATTCACCCAATTTTACACCTTTTACACTTTACATTTTTCTACATTTTACTCAGATCATTCCATCTCTAGTTTGTGTTTCTATTTTGCTCCCTTCCCAAAATTCCCATCAAAATCCTATACATATGACAATTTGAATTTTATTAAACTAGGTGTCTACAAATAATATAAAATGTCTTGGCATGATGCTAACAAGCAGGTCAAAGATATTTATGAGCAGAAATTCAAGTGGTTGAACAAGGAAGTCAAAGAAGACCTCAGAAATTGGAGAGATCAACCATGGTCCTGGATTGTTAGGCTTAACATAGTCATAATGGCCATCTTACCAAAAGCAATCTACTGATTCCATACAATTCCCACCAAAATCCCAACACAACTTTTATAGACCTTGAAAGAACAACTCTCAACTCCATATTGAAAAACGAAAAAACCCAAAATAATGAAAATAATTCTCAACAATAAAAGATATTCTGCAAAGCAAGAGTGATAAAAACCACAATGGGGAGCGGGGAGAGCTGACCACACAGGAATGCAGACATCTTGAGATCAAAGGACAGACTGTCACCTCTGCACACCTCCGTCCATGTCCCTGGTCAAAGGGGAAACTGCACAGTGCCTTTGGACACAGGGATATAGGAAAAGACAGCCGCCCATGCCCACACTTCTGGTATGCACCCAGGACCAAGCTGAACCAGAAAAACAGCTCCCTGAACCCAAATACTGTGCGGGAGAGAGCTGGACCCTCAAAAGTATGAATACTTCTGAGAAGTCAGAGGAGACTATCCTCTGCCCACAGTCCACACCCAAGTGGGAATCACTAGTGCCAACTGTGCCCACTGGGTGCAAGGAACTAGGAGCAATCAAGGACAGGACCCTTTGATTTCTGCCCACGCCTAGAGGTGGAAGACAGTTTCCTGGAGCACCGAAATCACCTGAAATCAGAGCACCAGTTCTCAGGCAAGGCTGAAAGAAAACAGAAAAACACTTGTACAGGAAAGTTGACACATAGGCCTAAAGCAGGGTCAAGTCACTCTCAGAAACAGCAAGACAAGCAAACACCAGAGACACCAAATGGCTAGAGGGCAGCACAGGAACCTAAGCAACAAAAACCAAGGCTACTTGGCGTCATCAGAGCCCAGTTCTCCCACCAAAGAAGATACTGGATATCCAAACACACCAGAAAAGCAAGATTTAGATTAAAAATCACATTTTTGATAATGATAGAGGACTTTAAGAAAGGCAAAAAGACCTCTATTAAAGAAATGCAGGAAAACACAAGTAAACAAGTAGAAGCACTTAGAGAGGAAACACAAAAATCCCTGAAAGAATTACAGGAAAACAGGTGAACGAATTGAAAATGGAAATAGAAACTATAAAGAAAGCACATAGGGAGACAACTCTGGATATAGAAAACCTAAGATACAAGGAGCTGTATATACAAGCATCACTAACAGATACAAGAGATAGAAGAGAGAAACTCAGGGGAAGATAATAACCTAAAGAACATTGAAACAACTATCAAAAATAATGAAAATGCAAAAAGCTCCTAGCCCAAAACATACAAGAAATCCAGGACACAATGATAAGTTCAAACCTATGGAAAATAGGTATAGAAGAAGGTGAAGACTCCCAACTTAAAGGGCCAGTAAGTATATTCAACAAAATTATACAAGTAAACTTTCCTAACCTAAAGAAAGAGATGCCCATAAACATACAAGGAGCCTACAGAACTCCAAATAGATTGGACCAGAAGAAAAATTTTTTCCCCTCACATAATAGTTAAAACACCAAATGCATAAAACGAAGAAAGAATATTAAAAGCAGTAGGGGAAAAAGGTCCAGATTCATACAAAGGGAAACCTGTGAGAATTACATCAGACTTCTCACCAGAGACTAAAGGCAGAAGATCCTGGACAGATGTCATACAGACACTAAGAGAACACAAATGCCAGCCCAAGTTACTGTATCCAGCAAAACTGTCAATTACCACAAATGGAGAAAATAAGATATTCTATGACAAAACCAAATTTACACAATATCTTTCTACAAATCGAGCCCTAAAAAGGATAATAGATGGAAAACTCCAATACAAGGAGAGAAAATACACTGCACTGAAAGCAAAAATATAATTTCCTTTCAATGAAACCAAAAGAGAAACAAACATAATTCAAACTCTAACAATGAAAATATCCGGAAGTGAGAATCACTACTATCTCTCAACATCAGTGGGCTCAGTTCCCCAATAAGGAGACACAGACTAAGAGACTGGGTATGTAAAGAGGACCCCGTATTTTGCTGCATGCTGAAAATACAACTCAGAGACAAAGATAGACACTACCTCAGAGTGAATGGTTGGAAAACAAATTTCCAAGCAAATAGCCCAAAGAAACAAGCTGAAGTTGCAATTTTAATACCAAATAAAATTGACTTTCAACCAAGAGTTATTAAAAAAGCTAAGGAAGGACACTTTATATTCATCAAAGGAAAAATCCACCAAGATGAACTCTAAATCCTAAATATCTATGCTCCAAATGCAAGGGCACCGACATTCATAAAAGAAACCTTACTAAAGCTCAAAGCACACATTGCTCCTCACATGATAATAGTAGGAGATTTCAATACCCTAGGTCATGGAAACAGAAATTAAAGAGAATTATAGAGAAAATAAGAGAAGTTATGAACCGAAAGGATTTAACAGATATTTTTAGAATATTCCAACCTAAATCATACAGATATAACTTCTTCTCAGCACCTCATGGAACCTTATCTGAAATTGACCATGTGATCAGTCACAAAACAGGCCTCAACAGATACAGGAAGATAGAAATAATCCCATGCATCCTATCAGATTACCATGCACTAAGACTAGTCTTCAATAACAATAATGACAGAAAGCCTATATATATTTGGAGGTTGAACAGTGCTCTACTCAATGACAACTTGATCAAGGAAGAAATAAAGAAAGAAATTAAAGAATTCTTAGAATTTAATTAAAATGAAGATACAACATCCCCAAACTTATAGGGCACAATGAAAGTGGTACTAAGAGGATAATTCATAGCTCTGAGTGCCTAAAAAGGAAACAAGAGAGAGTATATGTGAGCAGCTTGACAGCACACCTAAAAGCTCTAGAACAAAAAGAAATATATAAACACACGAGAAGTAGAAGGCAAGAAAAAAATCAAACTCAGAGCTGAAATCAACCAACTAGAAACAAAAAGGACTATACAAAGAATCAACAAAACCAGGAGCAGGTTCTTTGAGAAAATCAACAGGATAGATAAAGCCTTAGCCAGAATAACAAAAGGTCACAGAGAGTGTATCCAAATTAACAAAGTTAGAAATGAAAAGGGAGACATAACAACAGAATCTGAAGAAATTTAAAAAATTATCAGATCCTACTACAAAACCTATATTCAAGAAAACTGGAAAATCTGGAGGACATAGACAATTTTCTAGACAGATTCCAGGTACCAAAGTTAAATCAGGAACAAAGCAACTATCTAAACAACCGCATACCTCCTAAAGAAGTAGAAACAGTTATTAAAAGTCTCCCAACCAAAAAGAGCACAGGTCCAGATGCACAGTACAGAATTCTATTAGATGTTCATAGAGGACCCCATACCATTAACGTTGAAACTATTCCACAAAATAGAAACAGATGGAGTTCTACCAAATTCTTTCTATGAAGCCAAAATTACTCTTATACCAGAACCCCGCAAAGACCCAACAAAGAAAGAGAACTTCAGACCAATTTCCCTTATGAATATTATCACAAAAGCAATAAATAAAATTCTTGCAAACCGAATCCAAGAACACCTCAAAACGATCATCCATCATGATCAAGTAGGCTTCATCCCAGAGATGCAGGGATGGTTTAATATATGAAAATCCATCAATGTATTCCACTATATAAGCAAACACATAGATAAGAACCACATGATCATTTCAGAAGATGCTGAGAAACACTTGAAAAAATTCAACAACACTTCATGAAAAAAGTCATGGAAAGATCAGGAATAAAAGGCCCATATCTAAACAGAGTAAAAGCAAAATAAAGCAATAAAATCAGGGACTAGACAAGGGTGCCCACTCTCTCCCTGCTTATTCAATATAGTACTAGAAGTCTTAGCCAGAGCAATCAGACAACAAAAGGAGATCAACGGGATACAAATTGGAAAGGCAGAAGCCAAAATATCACTATTTGCAGATGATATGATAGTATATTTAAATGGCCCCAAAAAGTCCACCAGAGAACTACTCAACTTAAGAAACAACTTCAGCAAAGTCAGGGTATAAAATTAACACAAACAAATCAGTAGCCTTCTTCTACTTAAAGGATATACACACTGAGAAAGAAATTAGGGAAACAATACCCTTCACAATAGTCCCAAATAATATGAAATATCTTGATGTGACTTTAATAGAGCAAGTGAAAGATCTGTATGACAAGAACTTCAAGTCTCTGAAGAAAGGATTTGAGGAAGCTCTCAGAAGATGTAAAGATCTTCCGTGCTCATGGATTGCCCAGATAAATATAGTAAAGATTGCCGTTTTCCCAAAAGCAATCTACAAATTCAATGCAATCCCTATCAAAATTCCTACGAAATTCTTTATGGAGATAGAAAATGCAATTAGCAAAATCATTTGGAATAACAAAAAACCCAGAATAGAAAAAACTATACTCAAAAATAAAAGATCTTCTTGGGGAATCACCACCCCTGACTTTAAGCAGTATTACAGAGCAATAGTCATAAAAAAATGTACAGAGACAGGCAGAGAGATCAGTGGAATAGAATTGAAGACCCAGAAATGAACTGACACACACATGGTCACTTGATCTTTGGCAAAAGACCTAAAACCATCCAATGGAAGAAAGATAGCATTTTCAACAAATGGTGCTGGTTCAACTGGAAGTCACCATGTAGAAGAATGCAAATTGATCCATTCTTATCACCATGCACAAAGCTTAAGTCCCTCCACGTCAAACCAGACACACTCAAACTAGTAGAAGAAAAAGTGGGGAATAGTCTCAAACACATGGGAACTGGGGAAATTTTTCTGATCAAAACCTCAATTGCTTATGGTCTAAGATCAAGAATCTACAAATGTGCCCTCATAAAAATGCAAAGCTTCTATAAGGCAAAACACACTGTTATTAGGACAAAGGGGCAACAATTAAATAGGGAACAGATCTTCACCAATCCTACATCTGATAGAGGGTTAATTTCCAAAATATACAAAGAACTCAAGGTGTTAGACTCCAGAGAGCCAAATAAACCTATTAAAAATGCGGTAGAGAGCTAAACAAAACATTCTGAGCTGAGGATTATCGAATGGCCAAAAAGCACCTAAAGAACTGTTCCACATCCCTAGTCATCAGGGAAATGCAAATCAAAACAACCCTGAGATCCCACCTCACACCAGTCAGAATGGCTAAGATAAGAAAGTCAGGTGACAGCTGATGCTTGCCAGGATGTGGAGAAAGAGGAACACTCCTCCATTGTTGTTGGGATTGCAAACTGGTACAACACTCTAGAAGTCAGTCTCGATGTTCTTCAGAGAATTGGACATTCCAGTACCTGAGGACCCAGCTATTCTTCTCTTGGGCATTTACCTAAAACATGCTCCAACATACAACAAAGACACATGCTAAACTTTGTTCATAGCAGCCTTATTTATAATAGCCAGAAGCTCTAAAGAACCCAGATGCCCTTCAACAGAGGAATGGATTCAAAAAAATTTGGTACATCTACACAATGGAGTACTACTCAGCTATCAAGAACAATGACTTCGTGAAATTCAATGGCAAATGGAATGAACTAGAAAATATCATCCAGAGTGAGGTAACTCAATTACAGAAAAACACACTTGGTATGCACTCATTGATAAGTGGATATTAGCCCAAAAGCTCAAGTTACCCAAGATGCAATCCACAAACCACATGAAGCTCAAGTAGAAGGATGATCAAAATCTGGCTGCTCCCACTTCTTCTTAAAAGGGGAAAATATCCATAGGAGGGGATTGGAATCAAAGTTTAGAGCAGTGACTCAAGGAATGGCCATTAAGATCCTGCCCCACATGTGGCTCATGTATAATTTGGTAATTTGTTCTTGAGTTCTTGATGTACCTTTTTGCCTGATGTAGGGTCAGTGAAGCTCTTTTCCCTATATGTAGGCTGCCATTTTGTTCTATTTACAGTGTCCTTTGCCCTACAGAAGTTTTCAGTTTCAAGAGTTCCCATTTACCAATTGTTGGTCTTATAGCCTAAGTCATTGGTGTTTTGTTCAGTATATTTTCACCAGTGCCAAAGCATTCAAAGGTCTTTTCTGCTTTCTCCTCTATTAGAGCCTGTGTATCTAATTTTATGTTGATGTCTTTAATCTACTTGAACTTGATATTTGTGCTAATAAATTTGCCTTTTTCTACAGACCAGCAGAGCTTCTTAAAGATGCTTTCTTCTTTCCACTGTATAGTTTTGTCATCTTTTTCAAAAATTCATTGTCTGTAGGTGTGTGGGTATATTTCTGGGTCTTCAATTCAATTCCGTAGATCAACTGCTCTGTCAATGTACCAGTACCATTGTGTGTTTTTAAAAATTTTTTTCTTTTCTTTTTTTTTTTTTCGGAGCTGGGGACCGAACCCAGGGCCTTGCACTTGCTAGGCAAGCGCTCTAGGCAAGCGCTCTACCACTGGGCTAAATCCCCATCCCCTAAAATTTTTATTAGATATATTTCTTTACTTACATTTCAAATATTATTCCCCTTCCCGATTTCCTGTCCAAATGCCCCAATCCTTTCTCCTCTCCCTCTCCCATATGGGTATTTCACCCCTACATCCCCCATATTCCCTTGCACTGGGGGTCCAACCTTGGCAGGACCAAGGGCTCTCCCTTCTACTGGTGCTCTAACAAGGCTATTCTCTGCTACATATGCAGTTGGAGCACTTGGTCAATCCATGTATAGACTTTCGGTGGTGGTTTAGTGCCTGGAATCTCTGGTTGGTTGACATTGTTGTTTTTATGGGGTTGCAAGCTCCTTCACCTCTTTGAGTACTCCTTCTAATTCCCCCCAAGGGGGTCCTGTTCTCAGTTCGGTGGTTTGCTGATGGCATTGACCTCTGTACTGGGCATGCTCTGGATATGTCTCTTAGGTGAGATCTATTTGGGGTACCTTTCAGCATGCATTATTTAGCTTCATCAATTTTATCTAGTCTTGGTGGAGAATGAATATATATATATATATATATATATATATATATATATATATATATATATATATATGCACTTGTATAACCTCCCTGTCTTGACATTACCTTCTTTTATTATAGGTAGAGAACTTTTAAAACAATGATCCAAATTGAAGCTTGGCTAAATGCCTTTGGGGACAGTGTAACTCCAGGGCAAGGAATCAAGGTCAGGAAACTGAATTTTTTTGTGCACAACATTAGCATGAATTAACAAATGTTGATTATGTTCCAGTTGCATACATAAAACTAAGTGAGTTTCAGAACTTACATTTAAATTTTTATTTGACATTTTCATCTGTATATATTGAATTTTGAGCATTTAGCCTCCCTTACATTCTATTTTCCTTTCCATTCTCCTTGATGAAGTCTTCTCAAAATATCCTATTTTAATTTGCTGTTGTTTCTTTTGTGTTTTGAATTTAATTATGGATGCTTCATGAATATTGATTACTTCCTGGAAAATGATTATACCATGTAGGGAGGTGACCCATTCCCATTTCTAACACTCATTAGTTACTCACAGACCTTCCAGGAAGGGTAAGGACACCTGCACAATGAAATGGTGAAGAGTCAAATATTGTATAAGTAATTGTAGTTGTAGTTGGAATATAGATACAATGGTCATGTTACATCCAGAAGACAATATTTCACAGTACTCCTCACAATTGTTGTATCTTATGTTCTTTTTGACTCTTCCATGATGACTAGTGATCTATGGGGAGGGAGAGATTTTCTTTAGGGATGACAGTCAACTTTACAGTCAAATATTCTCTGCACTTTGACCAATTGTGCCTTTGCCTTAACCACCATCTAGTGCAGAAAGAGGCCACTAGGGTTAATCCTAAGAATAACACCATTCAATGGCCTTAAATACAAGGACTTAGAAAGCAGTTTGATGCCTTACCCCTTCAGAAAACAAACCAGACACACAGACACACACAAAAACACACAGTACACACACACACATATACACACAACACACACACACATACACACACAACACACACACATACACATACAACACACACATACACAACACACACACAAACACACACACACACACACACACACACACACACCACTGGTAGATTCTCCCTTATGGACTGTAACCACAAAACACATAGACTTTTAAACAGGTTTTCAGTTCCAGGCATTATAATTAATATCATTGTATTTATTTCAGACAAAGATGAGGAAAACTTCCTAAAAAGTCATCTGGAACAGCAATGATAACAGTCTTCACAGTTTTTGTTTGTAACACAACATTGAAAACATGAGCTCACTGTGCTCATTGTCCCACTGGCTCTCATTGCCTTTTTCATTAACCTCACACTTACTGAGAGACTTCCCAAATCAGACAGTCTTAGTCCTATGTAAAGGCTATTTTATCCTTTTCCACAAAAATGAATAACTCAAAGGCCTGTGCATTTCAGAACTTCTGCCATTCATAATCACTGGGTACTTTTAGAGGGATCCTCTCTGAGTTACATATGGACAAATCACTTCTTTCAGGCCTGCTATCAGTAGCTGCTTTTAAAGAATTCATTCCTACCCCACTCTTGTTTTGCACCCCCATCAACTGAGTTATTTTTCATCTTCTTTTCTATCAGTTGCTATTTTTGTCTGACTGACGGTACTACCTACTGTTTCAGATGGATAAGGAAGTTTGATTTCATTGAAGAAGATATAGAATCAATGTTAGGGAAAAGGAAATTAAGTTGTTCATATAAATGATAGCATATATTCATATTAATGGAACTCTATGCAAGGGGATACACAAGTGTGTGTACATATACACATTTGAGATGGTGTCTAGATGGACCCCTGTGTAGCTGGGTGATAGGAATTGCTGGCAAACTCCATTTACTCTTGCATCCACCTCCCAAATATTCAGATTGCAGACACCCATCACCAAGCAGAGCAGAGGTGTGACTATTTAGACCACAATATGTAGCAAGTTAAGAACAATAATGGTATTGGGGAGATAGTTTAGAATGTGGGATAGGAATGCCAGCCAAAAGAGTTCTTATCACAGGTTTTACCATTGCCAGCCATCCTGCCAATGAAACATCATTAGACTGCAAGGGTTTGTAACTTAAACACACACACACACACACACACACACACACACACACACACACACACACACAGAGAGAGAGAGAGAGACAGACACACAGACACACAGACACACAGACACACAGACACACAGACACACAGACACAAAATGAAACTGAAGCACTGAAGCATCCATCTGTTTAAATCCCAAAGTTTCCATGTATTTAGGATATGGACAGAACACGCAAAGGTCGCAGCAGAGCCTGAGAGGGCACTTACCTACCATGTTTGCTCCTAATCTGTCGTGGCTGAATAATTAACTATATTGACATATACACATTACAATAGTGTTTAGTTTCTTAAATGCATCTCCCATCAAGATTACCTTATATAAACTATATTTATACACCAACTTGTTTAATTTTTATGTCAAATTTGTACATGCTAGAGTCATCTGAATGGGAAAACCTCAATTGAAAATATGTCTCCATAAGACTGGACTGTGGGCAAGCTTGTAGGGCATTTTTAAAATTACTGATTGATGGAGGAGGTTCCAGTCCATTGTGGATCAGCTAGCCCTTGGTCTTGGATCTGAGTTCTATAGCAAATAGAACAGAGAAAGCTACAAGGAAAGAAAGTAAGTAGCCCTTCTGCATGTCATCTGGTCAGCTTCTGTCTCTAGGTTCCTGTCCTGTTTGAGTTCCTGGTCTGACTTCCTCTAGTGATGTACTGTTTCCTGGAAGTGTAAGAAGAATAAATTCTTTCATTAAATTGATTGTGTTCATGATATTTCATCAAAGGAATCCTAACTGAGAAACATCCCTTACCCTCTCTTTCTCTCTCTTCCAGGTTTTTTCCAAGTTTTCTTCCCTCTCCTAGTCTCCCTCCTATACACCCACTATAACTGTGTTTTTAATTTATATAATCATGTTTAAAAATCTAAGATTTTTAATGAGAGGGTATGTGTAATAATTTGGTTTCTAAGCCATTGTTCCACTCTTCGCTCCTCCTCCTGGGTCACATATCATTTTGGGCTCTCCCTATCTGCTTTCAAATCTGGAGTCCCAGAAACCTCATGATTTTGTGTTGATAGACAAACACTAATTTTCTCGTATTTATGAGTAAATTTAATGGGAAATACAAGCCCCCTATGTGAACAGTATGCTAATTAATTCTAACTGTATTCCTTAGAAACAAAATGATCAACTGGTTTTGGAATCCACAGACACAGTAGGACATGATTGTATTCTAGAACACAAAAAAAATTTCATGTTTTGTGTTTATCTTCCTCCAGGTATAATATCCCCTGATGGTTTATTCCTTTTTATTAGTTACTTTTCTATTGTGACAAACACAATCAGCAGACAACTTACTTAGTTCATTTGGTCTTTTAGAGGCTTAGACTATGAAAGGAGAAAGAAGGCATCAGGTACAAGACTTGATAGCTGAAGCAGATAATCGGGGCTCATATTCAAACTCTGTGTGTGTGTGTGTGTGTATGTGTGCAGCATGTATGTATAGTTTCTATGTGCTTAACTGGAATTATAATAGCTAAGAATCCTCATATGAATGCTTGAAATGTGTCAAAACAGTGTTTTACAAGAGGAGCAAGTGCCTTTAACCACTGAGCTGACTCTCTACCCCCAATCTTCTCTCTCTCTCTCTCTCTCTCTCTCTCTCTCTCTCTCTCTCTCCCTCTCTCCCTCTCTCTCGCTCTCTCGCTCTCTCGCTCTCTCGCTCTCTCACTTTCTTTCTCTTTCCCTGTCTCTAAATATTTCTCCTTTGCATACCATTCTTTCATTTTCTCCTCTCCATATTTCCCTTCCCTCCCCAATCCCAACTTTTCTCTCTTCTGCCTCCTCTTCTTTCCTTCATTCCTCTTACCTTTTACTCTTCTTTCTTTCCTCTCTTTTCTCCTTCCCCTGTTTTGTTCTGTTGTTGCCTAGTATATTTATTGATTTCTCATGATTGAATCAAAACTAGTATTATTTCTAAAAATTTCTCAAAGAAAATAAATTTCTTTGAGTTTAATGGAAGCCTGTCGTGAAAGAATGTGAACCTTTGTGGTTTTGGAGCTCCAAGTTATTTCTTGAGCTTCTGTGTTGACTTCTTTCCCAGTGATAGCATACTGTCATTAATGGTATTTTTGGATATTTATTTATCTGGGTATTCTCACAACCCTTTGTCCAGGTAATTTACTTCCTTATTTAGTGACTACTTTGCATAGGTCCCTAGAGACCCTCCCAGCTGCCCATGATTTATAAACCACGCCTTTGCAGTGAGATCTGAAATGCATCAGACCATCATGGGCATCAAGATGGAATCACAAACGCAGGTCGTCATATTTGTACTGCTTTGGTTGTCTGGTAAGACATTTAAAAGTAATGTCTTAAAAGTAATTCATTTGTAGAGGAATAACTATTTCCTATAGGAAGCCAATAGTATGCAGACAATGCCATTAGAAAAGACATTTGGGATTCCAATGGTGTATCAGCAACTCTTTGAATGTATAAGTGTATACTCACTATCTATTTCTGATTACAGGTGCCAATGGGAACATTGTGATGACCCAGTCTCCCAAATCCATGTCCATATCAGTAGGAGACAGGGTCACCATGAACTGCAAGGCCAGTCAGAATGTGGGTAATAATATAGCCTGGTATCAACAGAAACCAGGGCAGTCTCCTAAACTGTTGATCTACTATGCATCTAACCGGTACACTGGGGTCCCTGATCGCTTCACAGGCGGTGGATATGGGACAGATTTCACTCTCACCATCAATAGTGTGCAAGCTGAAGATGCAGCCTTTTATTACTGTCAGCGTATTTACAATTCTCCTCCCACAGTGCTTCAGCCTCCTACATAAACCTCCTCTGAGATTCTAACCAGCTGCCTGTACCACACACCCCTCAACCTAGACACTTCCCCTTCTGCCTGCAGCTGGTCTGCCTAACTGATACAAAGTTTGGTAGAAAATTAATGAACAGATCCTTGAATTGGAAGTTCCATATGGAAAATTAAGTAAAGACATTTGTGTCTTTTTTTCTCATGCTTAAATCCTGCTTATTTAACATAAGAAATGTATTATCTTATATTCTGGAATGAAAAATTTCATCATGAGTCTCCATGGGCTAAATCCATATATAGCCTCTGCTATAATTTCCACTGGAATGAAATTGATTTTTGCTTTGCTCACTTCTGGATTCCTGGCAATATCCCTCAATTTCTTTTTTTGGTTAAGTTTATGTATTTACACGTATAATGCTGACTTTCATTAAAATATAAAGATATATCATATCTTTTGACAATCTTTTTTCCCTTGTTTCTTAGACAATCTTAAATTCCAATAATGACTTCATTTTTCTATTGAATTTCTGCCATTACTCTTGAATAACTATTACCCACCTTTGGGTTCTTGCTCTGTTTCAGTTCCTGCTCTGACTTCCCTCAATGATGTTATCTGATAGTATAAGAAGAATATGTTTTTCCATCTTTGTTCATAATATTTCGTCATTGCAATAGTAATGCTAACTAAGATACATCCCTGACCCTTCTCTTTCTCTCTGTTCCATGTTTTTCCCCTAGATTTTCTTCCCTCTGCTAGTTTCCCTTATACACACTACAATTGTGTTTATATTTATATAATTATGCTTAAAAATCTAAGATTTATAAATGAGATGGTAAATGTAATAATTTTGTTTCTAAGTCATTTGTCCATCCCGTGCTTCTTCCTCATGGATCACATATCACTCTGAACTCTCCTTGTCTACTCTCAAATGTGGCAATCAGAAATATCATACCATACTAAAGAAGCATGATTTTGTGTTGATAGTCTCTACCTTCCAGGCTTTGATCTCATAATTATGAATAAATTTAATATTTGTAAGTGGGAAATCCAAGGCCTCATGTAAACATCATGTTAATTAATGCTGTGTATGTATTCCTTAAAAATTGGTTTTGAAGCCCATGGATACAGTAGTACATGATAGTATTATATAAAACATATACCTGTTCATGTTTTGTATAATATACCATCACAGATTATGCCTTTTTATTAACTTCTTTTTTTTTGGATCTTTTTTTTTTTTTTCGGAGCTGGGGACCGAACCCAGGGCCTTGCGCTTCCTAGGCAAGCGCTCCACCACTGAGCTAAATCCCCAACCCCTATTAACTTCTTTTTTATTGGTGTGATAAACACAATGAGCAAAGCTATTTATTAAGAAACAATACATTTGGACTTTCAGAGTGTTAGAATATTGGAAAACAGAAAGAAGGCAGCAGGTGGAAGACTTTGTAGTTAGAGCAGAAGCTCAGGGCTCACATCTCAAACTGAATTAATGCATGCATGCCTGTATGTATGTATTTATGTATGCATGCATGTTTGTATACATGTGTACAATGTGTGCACAGTCTTTTATAAGAGAAGCAAGTACTTTTAAACACTAAGTGGAGTCTCCACCCCTAAACCTTTCTTTTTAAAATATTTATGACACATAGTAAATGTGTTTCTTCAGTGATACTTGTGAGAGTACCATTGCTGCTGTCTTCTTATGCTCAAGGAAAGCTAGTTCTGGAGTTTGTCCTGGTAGGTTGGCAAAGCTGACTGGTGACCAGCAGCAACTGATTGAATGGCAGCTAAAGTGATTAACAGTTCAGAACCATAGACTTCACGTGGCAGATTTTAACCTTGAGACAAGGCAGCCTGAAAAGAAAGCACTGATGTTGAAGATGAATGGATATTTTTCTGTGAAGTACAAGGCGATGAATAAGTACGACAAAAACACCAGGCTGCTGTGTAATGATGTGTACCTGTGTGACAGTCTAGAGAAGAACTGCCTGGGATGCTTCTACCTAGGTCCCAAGTGCAACTCCAACAAGTATGGGCCAGAGCGCCAGTGCAACTTGTGCTGGGTCAATGATGCCATCATCATAGAGTCTGGCGAGTTCATCAGCACCCTGCCATTTTTTGTTCCTGATTAGGAGATATACCTGGATATTCTCTCTGTCTCTCTCTCTCTCTCTGCATGTGTGTGTGTGTGTGTGTGTGTGTATGTGTCATGCGTGAGTGCATGTGTGCTTGTTTGTTTGCAGACAGGGTCTATTCTGTAGATCAGGCTGGTCTTTAACTTATGGCATTGTCCTGCCTCAGCTTCACAAGTTGTATCAATTTCAATATATTACATCATGCCTGGCTTCTGTTTCTTATACATACATACATACACATACAAACATACATGTATTCAAACATACATGTATTCATAAATGTATGTATGACTGTATATATATATATATGAATACATGTATGTTTGAATACATGTATGTTTGTATGTGTATGTATGTATATAGTCAAACTTCTTTCTCTTGGACAAGTATTAGTGTGTTTGGGCAAAATATGCTCTCAAGCTACAGATGGATATAGAATGGATGGTAATTTTGTGAAACCTCCCAGGTTCCTCAGCTTCTGACCAAAGTCTGCAAGAGTGGATGCTCATTTCTCATTAGCAGAACTCTCTGCCTTGATATCACCACTCCTTTCACAGGGTGTCTGGTTCAGACCATAATTTTAAGATTTGCACAACTCTGCATCTGAAAGCTGTTGCCAAATGTACGTCTTTCTTAGAATGTTATATATTCCTAAGAAAAGCAAACTTGTACATTTGTAATGTATATCTTTAGTCTTATTTTTATTGTTTATATTTTGATGTTAAACTTAAATTTGATGATGACAATTTTTATTACCAAGCATTTATTTTTCAATAAATTATATATTAGTTGACTGAATTGAGAAGCAAAGACTAAAAGCCAGTGATTAACACATTTCCTTACAAGATCTGTATTTCATGACTTTTAAAAAAAGGAAGTCAGCCTTAAATGATATTCTGTGGCTTTCATGTTGGCTCGTTGGATGTATGGATGAGCAGCTGACTGAAAGCATGATGTGGTTGTCTTTGTGCTGATATAATGTAGAAGGTGTCTGGATTCTCCCCCGCCCCGTGTGTGTGTGTGTGTGTGTGTGTGTGTGTGTGTGTGTGTGTGTGTGAGAGAGAGAGAGAGAGAGAGAGAGAAGAGAGAGAGAGAGAGAGAGAGAGAGAGAGAGAGAGAGAGAGAGAGAAAGAGAGAGTTCTTGTACATCAGTGCAGGTGCCTGCAGAGGCCAGAGATGTTGGCTTCTTTGCAGCTTGTGTTACTGGTTTTTATGAACCACCTGAACCAAACCCAAGTCTTTTGCAAGAGGAATATGTGCTTTAAATGTCTGAACCAACTCTCTAACACCAAACTTATTAATTTTCCCCATCTTAAGTCAGAATTTCTCTTATGTTCTTTATCTGGAAGGTTCTCAAATCCTCAGTCAATAACTTAAACTGGGTACTGTGACTCAATTTACATTTGCAACATTACATTCCCAGATGATGCTGATGTCACAGGCCTGGGGGCCGTGTATAAAAAGCACTTCTCTAAGTTACATTAGATATGTAATGAAGGGAAGTGTTTAAACACTGGGACTTACTGACTTAATACTGTTTAAACCACTACAAATCTTGTTTTAAATAAATGTGAAGTGTTGAAAGCAGGAAAAATATTTTTCCGTTTAAAATTTTCTCCATTCCTTCTTTCCTCTCCACATTTCTCTTCCTCCTCAATTCAATATTCCTTCTTATGTTCTCCATCCTCTTCTTTCTTTCCTCTTCTCTCCCCTTCCCCTTTCTCTTCTTTCTTTCCTTTCTTTTATTCTACTTCCCTTGTTTATTTTGAAGTTGTTGCACAGGATTTATTGTTTTCTCAGGATTGAATCAAAGATAGTTTTACTATTATTTCTGTAAAACTCATCTGTTGAATTTATTTCTCTTTTTTTTAACTGGGTATTTCTTATTTATATTTCTCATGTCATTACCTTTCCTGGTTTCCTGTCCATAAGGCCCCAAACCCTCCCCTCTTTTTCTATAAGGATGTTCCTCTCCCCACCAACCCACCCCCCAACAATCCCCTACACTGGTGATGCAACCTTGGCAGGACCGGGGCTTCTCCCATTGGTACCCAGCAAGGACATCCTTTGCTACATATGCAGATGGAGCCACGGGTCAGTCCATGTATACTCTTTGGGTAGTAGTTCAGTCCCTGTAAGCTCTAGTTGATTGGCATTGTTGTGCTTATGGGGTTGCAAACTCCTTTAGCTCTTTCAATCCTTTCTCTACTTCCTCCAATGGGGGACCAGTTCTCAGTTCATTGGTTGCTGCTAGCATTTGCCTCTATATTCAACATGTTCTGGCTGTGTCTCTCAGGAGAGATCTATATCCAGTTACTGTCAACATGCACTTCTTAGCTTCATACAGCTTATCTAGTTTTGGTGGCAGTTGTGGTATATATATATATATATATATATATATATATATATATATATATACCACATGTGGGGCAGGCTCTGAATGACCGTTTTTTCAGTCTCTGCTCTAAACATTGCCTCCCTATATCCTCCTATGGATATTTTCGTTCCCCTTTTTAAGAAGGAGTGAAGCATCCACATTTGGGACATCCTTCTTCTTCAGTTTCATGTGGTCTGTGGATTGAATCTTGGGTAATTCGAGATTTTGGGCTAATGTCCACTTATCAGTGAGTGCATACCTTGTGTGTTTTTCTGACTGGGTTACCTCATTCAGGACGATATTTGCATGGAAGCCTGTCATGAGAACATTTAAACACTCGTGGTTTGAAGCTCTATGTTGGTCCTTGAGCTTCTATGTTGAATTCATTCCCAGTGATTAGTTCCTGTCTTTGATACTACTTTTGGCTGTTGATTTGACCTGGATACTAATCATTGTGTCTTCTAATCATTGTGTAGTTGTGACGAAGTCGATGAATGTCAAACCCAGACTCACATTGAAAGAAAAAAGAATACGGTAGGCTTGGGAGTTAACTGATACTGGCAAAAGAATGGGAGGCAGTGTTACCAGAGAGCAGAGTTCATCAACCCTCCCAGGCTGAAGAAAAATTGATAGACACAGTATGTTCATTAAGTCTTCATACCCTGGTCTTCTTCTGGCTCCTTCATTGCTCCTTAGTCTGTGGCTGGTAAAAGTACTTTTAAGGTGATATTCCAAATTAATCCTATCCCAATTCTCAGCCATGTCATAATATGACCCCCAATTAAGAAATATGGTAGGGTTGAGCACTGCCTTAGGGAGATTATACCAGTAGTAATAGGTCTGGAGGTGCATGGTCCATTGCTTCAGTATTTGTTCAAAATAAGGGGAATCTGAGACAGAATTGTTGGCAGCTTTTATGAGTAATGCCACGTCTGCCAGAAGAGTGGGCATCCAGTGCTTAGTCACTGCATCAGGGCCAAGATTGACAGGGAAAGCCTAATGATATACCTGAGGAAAATGAGGCCTCTGGGGAAGAGTCAGTCCAGCATGAGAGCCAGATATTGAAGGAGCAACCCCTGCAAGAGAGACCAGTGGAAGACAAAATCCCCCTAAATCTCACCATGGGTAACCTGGGAGTACCTCTGATTGGGGCAAAAACAGAAGGGCTTGTGAGTGAGTGACCTGGAACAGTAGCAGTAGAGGAATGCTTGGAACCTGACAGCTGAAGGGCTGGAGCAGTGGTGCCCTAATCCTCATCCATAAAATCAACCTGCTTGCTATGAGAACATGGGATGGGATCAGTAATGGAAAGGTGAGTATTAGCCTGATCCTGGCAGTGTTTGTTATGGGCAGCCACCACTTCCTCTAGGGAAGAATTCTTAAGACTGGTGATGACTGCAAGAGGATGGGGACAAAGAACAAGAGAGGGAAAATCCTAAACTGCACCTTGCACTTGTGGGCAATGAAGAGAATATACATCCAGATCTCAGAGGCCTACGTATTCTCCAGCTATATCCGGGGGTCGAAAATAGCATCCTGCTTCTAAACCTAGTCTAGGTTGTGAGCTTTAACTTTGAGATCACGATTGACCAGATGGGTTTTCAGAGCTCTAACTGGGGTTGCTTGAAGGTGGAGGGGAGGGGGCACATGACGACGAGCACAAAGGAAACTATAGAGAGGTATTAAAAATATGACAGAAGAGGTAACAAAAGTCATGGTGTACTAAGGAGGGGACTTCCTCAGGTCAAGTTCAAATGACTTGTACCTGGACATTGTACCCATGATAGGAACGGCATTCAGGAACCAATTCCTAGTACCCCGGGAGTCAGCCTCTATGTCAGTTACCAGGATGAATCTAGACCAAAAGTAACAATGAGCTGACAGATTCAAAGAGTACAGAAACGATGGCTGCTGCTCTCTCACCTAGACAAAAACAAAGAAGACAGAAATGATGGCTGATGTTCTCTCACCTAGACAAAGACAAAGAGGACAGGAACAATGGCTGCTGCACACTCACCCTCGAACCAAACAGAGATGAAAAGTCAGGCCACTGGGACAAACAGACCAAAAAGACAAAGAAGATATAAATGAGGTCCATACACTCACCTTCACAGGACCCACAACATAAAACACTAAAGAGTCACCTCACCAAGGAAGCAACCAAAGGGGGCACAACAGCAGCACCTGGAGGAGAAGAAGGTCAGATCAGGTCAAACCACAAGAACAGTTCTTGTAGTAACAGGTGAAAAATGAGCCCCAGAAAAGGAGGCTCTCAAGCATCGAAAAACAAGAACAATGAAGTGGTACATAGACCACACTGGGCATCAGATGTAGCCTGTTCCCTGATGTACTTGCAGCCCAACCCTTGGTGGTTGAAAGTGACATGGCACAGAGTCAATGACACAGACTCTGGGGGGGCAGGTGAGAAATGCTGCAGCAAATGCCTTTAATATCCTCCACCTGTGCCCCCATTAGTCCCAAGAAAGCATGTCTTCTAAACAGCAGTTCTTGATTGTCTGGCATTGTTAGCACCAGCAATCTTTTTTTTTTTTGTTAGCACCAGCTATCTTTGTTCTTTCAGGGAGTCCTCAATTAGGTCTTCCTGCAGAAGATTCTTTTGAGCCTTTGAGGATCCTAGCACTTACTAGAGGCAGACCCAACATTGCTTCTACAGAACTTTTCATGGAAGAGATGTCCAGAATGAGGATTGGTGGGATTTGTAAGTCCTGAGCTTGAGGAGAACTTGACTGGTAAGTTTTCCTGTTGAGGGACTGCTGGGTTCTCCTGTTTAGGGATTGGTGAACTTTACTGAGAAGCTCAGGGATTGGTGCCTTCTTTCACCTTTATTTTTCCTGTACCTGGTACATGGGTTAAGGTGGAAAGTTCTGAGTGCTGCTGTTTTTTGCTGATGTGTTATGTCTGTGGGGTTGTTGGTGGGTGGAGTGAGGAGACAGGAGAGAATGTGGTTTCAGTGTGGACAACTCATGCAGTGATGTATCACCGAGGTTGTAGGCTGAAGCAGGAAAGATATCTTGCCACTGTGGACAGCTCTTCATGACAGCAGTAGGCTGAGCAGGACAGGAGTCACCACTATGGAGAGGTCTTGAGGGGCAGTACCTGCAGGGGCAGGTAAGGCAAACACCAAGGACAGGCTGTAGGCTGAGGAAATGTGGTACTGCCATACATAACTTCTGCGAGGGCATCTCAATGCTGGACTGTGAACGAGGGCCTTGCTCCTGATTTGATGGTTCGTGCTTGACAGATTTGATGGATTTTGTAATCCCACTTAGGGCCTACATTGGGTACCAGCTGAGAAGATGCAGAGAAGTGTTCGGGACGTCTACTGCAGCCATGTATATTTCCCAAGCCTCTGGGATCTTGATAATTGGAATTCTAACAATTTAAAGTTGTTTTTATTCATCACATTTTCCCTTTTATTTTCTAGTAGTTCGGAGTGATGTTTGTGACTGTTGTAAGTGGTGCCATACATAGGACACTGAAATAGTTTCAGTATACCTAAAACTGTAGTGTTTGTGTGTTTATTATTTCAGTCTCTGGAATGATACTGTACTGGAATGTACTGGGGACATTGTGCTGATCCAGTCTTCAGTTTGTTTGAGGGTATCTCTGGAATAAATGGCCACTATCATCTTCAAGTCCCACGAGAATGTCACTGACATACTCTACAATAATTGTATACAGTGGTGTCAACAGAACCTAGAACAGCTTCCTGGGCTACTGACTTATTTACCATTCAGTATAGAGTCTTATGTCTCTGCCATGTTCAGTAACAGTTGCTCTGACACAGTTTCACACTCACTATTAACCCTCTAGTGGCCAACAATGCTGTAAGCTATTCATGTAAGCAGGGTAAGGAGTTCCCTCCACAGTTCTCTATGTCTAAACAAAATGCTCCTGGGTTTGCTGCTTAATGAGCTGCCAACTCTCACATGTTCCTTCCTCTCTAGACATTTCTAGCAAAGATCTTCACATTTCTTAAAAAAAGTATACTGGCTAAATTTGTGTCAACTTGACACAGGATAGAGTTCATCTGAAAGTAGACAATAACATTAGATAACATGCCTCCAAAAGATTCGACTGTAGGCAGGTCTACAGGACATTTTTCTTAATTCATACTTGATGTGGGTAGACCACTATGCTATAGGTGTGCCATCCCTATTCCTGTGGTCCTGAGTTATATAAGAAAGCAGGCTGAGAAAGCCTGTAAGCAGCACCATTTTATGGACTCTGCATCAGTTCCTGCCATGAGGTCTCTTGCCTTCCCTGTTTGACTTCCTGTCCTTTCACTTCCTTCATTGATGGATATGGATATTGAAGAATAAGCCAAATAAACCGTTTCCTCTTGAAGCTATTTTTGTCATCCTGTTTAATCGTATAAAGATTGATCCTAAGACGGGAAGTAAAACCATGAAACATATAATATTTTATAATGGTTTGTGTGCTTGTTTCCCTGAACATTTTGTAATTAATTTCCTTCCAAATTGGTGATCCCTATTAAGCTAACCAAAGAATTTTATCTATATTTACTAACTTTTTGAATAAATGGCACTACTAATTTGAAGAAAAATTTCCTATTCATTTAAAATAAAAGGACTTTATATATTTAGGACTCTTGATTATCTGACTTTTACATACAAATACTTTTAAATAAAAACATTTTCAAAATGACCGTAATGTTTTATTTTTCATTACATCGACTGGATTCGACTTCTAAGCATTTGAGAGAATGTCTCACAACATAGTCCAAGATGAACTATAATGCAGTGTAGACGCCCGTGTGGATTTGAACCTATGAACTATATGCCTCTTCCCTCTTAATATGGAGATTTCAGGTCCATGTCATCATTCTCAGGTCTTTTTCATTTTCAGAAGATCTTATTGTGCAAGTGAAGTAATTCCAGAAATCTGAATGTGAACAGCCACAATCACTGGAAGTTTAGTTACTACATGCTTTTGCATCCCCATCTTCGCTTTTTGAATCTTCTCAATGGGAGCTAGAGATCTCAGTAATGTGATCCTTCATAACACTAGACTGAACTTAAGTGCAGACTTCTGCATTTTCCAATTTTAGACTCATAGCTCACTATATATGAAAATATGCTCGTTAGGTCTTAAACCAAGGTCATCTGGCTAACTGAGGTGCTCATTAACATACCAAAAGAGACCCTGGTTGCCAAGTTTCACAGTACCTCTCTACCTCCAGCCTCTACCCTAGCTATAATACCTCACCCCCTATCCTGAACTCTGTGTCTCTGATATTGGGCTGGCCTTACCTTATCCCAGCTCCTCTGTCCTCTATGTATTTCAGCCAGTATGGTTACCTTGCCCTTTTTAAAAATCTATTCTTTATGATAATTTTCTGACCTCTTGATTTGGGTCCAATCATTCCTCTTCCCTCTCTTCACATGGCCTGTTACCTTCTGGCCATCCTGAATGTGGACTCTCCCAGATGGACTTGCCTCTGGCCATGGTCTTCCTTTTATTTACAATAAAGTTTCTTATCTTCCATACCCAGGAGAAGCCATGACCTTTTCCAGTTTATTTCTATTTTTAATTTCTATTTTTAAATTAATTTTACTCTCCAATTACAACCTCTCCCTGTTCTCTTCTCAGTCTTATTGTTACAAATACCTCTCCCATTGCTCCTCTCCTTTTCCACAGAGAATGGAAGCCTCCCTATTGGGAACAACCCCAAACAAGGGAATTAATTCCCATCAGGTCTAGGCACATGCTCTCCCACCAAAGGTTAACCAAGCAGTCTAAATAGAGACAAGTGCATCCAATGGGAGGGAATAGAGCCAGAGACAATCGTGCTCCACTTGTTAGGAGACCAACATGAAGACAAAGCTGAACATTTGCTACAAACATGTAGGGGATCTAGTTCCAGCTCCTACATGATCCCAGTTTGTGGACCAGGCTGTTTAAGCCCCTATTGTCCCTGGTTGTTTGATTCTATGGGTCATCTTGTTGTGTCCTTGATCCCTCCATGTCATTCATGTCTATTTCTTTTAAGTCTCAGTTCTGCACTGGAGTAGCACTGGAGTGTGTGGATACTGCTCAGGTAGACTAAACACAGAGGTGCTAGGCTACATTCTATTTCCATTGACATTAGGATGAAGGGGTGGCAGAATGCAGTCTAAGATAGAGGCTCCATCCCTGGTGAGAACCAATGCAGGCTGAAGATGAAGTTGAGGTTTCCCTAACTCAAGGACATCCAGGTGATGCTGGCAATCATGAGGAGTCAGGAATGGAGGAAGCCCAGGGGCTGGTGATGGGTCTGGGGCCAGGGAGAAGGGGAATCTAGCTTATTCAGTGGTTAGTGGCTGGCATCTAGAAATTCAAAATAGCTGAAACACTAGAAAAACCATTTAAAATAGCCATTATGAACATACTCAAAACCTTAAAGAAGAACTCAATTAATCAAGTATGTTAATGAAATCTATTAAAATACAATTAATAGAATGAATTGAAGAAATATTCTGTTGGTGATCTTTACTACAAATGTTTTTTTCCTTCATAAATTTTTTCTTTCTTGTTTTATTTCAATGTGGATATTTTTTCTGATTCTAATTCTTTAATGTCTAGAAAACATTACTACTCTGTGTGGACAGTTTTGAGGGATCAACTTGTTCTTGCAATATCTTACATTCTTTACATAGTACATTTATATTATGCCCCCCCATATCACCTCAAGAAATTAGATTGTGAAGATTCAAAGAATAGGCTTAGAGGCTCTGTTAAGATACACATGACGCTCTAGTAAATTTTCTGCTGACACCAATTCCCTGTGATTCAAACAGGAGCAGGTGCCATTTGAACAACAGTATACATTCTGCTGCGCTGATTTTCATATTGTTTCATTAAGCAACACCCCAAGGCTCTTTTAAGGACTGCTGCCAGGAGTCTAAGAAGCATCCTCTCCTCCAGCTCTCAGAGATGGCAACAGAACCACTCCTGCTATGGGTGCTGCTGCTGTGGGTTCCAGGTGAGGGTTCAGAGTAGTGCTGGGAGGAACCTCTGTGGCCATCATGGCTTTCCAGGCCTCTGAGTTCTTGATCATTACAATAAGGCATTTGTAATTGGTTTTAAATTTCCAGATTCCCTTTGGTTTGCAGTTTCTCAGAGTGAAGTCCACAATTATTTTTAAAAGTTACAAATGTAAAGGTCCTGTGTTGGCAAGGTTTTTATACAAACAACAATGGCCTGTGTATTTATCATTCCAGGTGGGCATTGTGCTCACCCTTTCTCCAACAATGGCTTTCCCATCACTTAGTATTCTCTGCTTCTTTTGTATAAACTTTGAATTTAAAAAAGATAATAAATAGAAATTTTATAACTTGAAAAATGTTCAACAAATACATTTATTGCATGCACACACATTATTGTGTGTGTGCATGTATTTGTGTGTGTGTGTGTGTGTGTGTGTGTGTGTGTGTTTGTATGTAGGTCAAAGGACAACCTGCAGCAGTTAGTTCTTTCTTTTCACTACTGGTATCTGGGAATCAAACTCAGGTTATCAGTTTTGTTGCAATGTTTATCTTTTCTTGCAAAGGGTATCTTGCCAACCTGAGTTCCTATTTTTTCCTTGACAAATTAATTTTATTTTAAATTGTGTATGTGCATCTGTGGAGGGGTGTAGGTATATGCATGAGTGAGGGCTCAAAGCAGTCAGAAGAGTGCATCAGATTTTACAGAGCTGGAGTTACAGGAGTTGACGTGGGTGCTGAGAAATAAACCAGGGTCCTTTATATCACCAGGAAGTAGTTGGCTCCCAGATCTACCATTTCTTAGGTAGATACCGAAGATCACAATATGTGGTAAGTTAAGAACAATAATGTGTATTGGGATAATGTTGCAGTAACCTCTCCAACACAAATAAGTTCTTAGAAAGAAAACACAGCTCGATTAATTTGAATACAAGCTCACGCCTAGATTGGGCAGATTTACACTACACTAGTATATTCCCCTGGCTATAAGACCACTTATAACTTGTAGTTTCTCCAGGCCATGTGCTTCAGCTACATCTTCCTTCTAACTCTTCCTCTCCCAGTGTCTCCCCTCACTCCCGTCTCTCTCTCTCTCTCTCTCTCTCTCTCTCTCTCTCTCTCTCTCTCTCTCCCCAATGCTTCACCTTTCCTTTCCCTGCCCAATCACCAGCTCTCACTTTTATTTTACAAGTTAAAATGGGGAGAAGATTCTGATGAATTCACCTGAGTCCTGAGTACATGACTAGGCAACCCTTTTTGGAGAAGCAGAATTAGCATCAAAATACAACCAACTCCAGGGCAATCCAAAACAGGATAATTTCTTAGGACCAGGTGTAGGAATGCCAGCCAAAACAGTTGGCCTGTAATGCATATACCCTTTAGAGTTCACCTATAAGTCAGTGTCTGAAGCACCACCTCTTCTCTTGTTATACAGTCTGATAATCAAATGTTCTCTGATAATCAAATAATCTGTGAGCCTAACCATAATCAACTATACTCGTGAGTCCAGGAGATTATTCAAGATCTAACAAATCCTAATCTTTTATGGGATCTTCGGGTGTCCCAACTAGTATGGGTATTGGGGCAGGAGTCTCACCTGTGTCCTTGGTTACAGCCAACCTCCTGGGAGACAGGCTGGTTGTGGGGTGTTAGAGGGGAGTGAGCCCACCAATGTGGCCTAAATGAAGTAGCAGACTGGAAGGTGATATAGAATTATTTTAAAGGAAGATTGAAATTCAACCGAGATGAGCTCTCAATTCTGAATATCTATGCTCCAAATGCAAGGGGACCTATATTCATAAAAGAAACCTTACTAAAGCTCAAAACACATGATACACCTCATGCAATATTGGAAATTTCAACAACCCAGTCTCATCAATGGACAGATCATGGAAAAAGAAACTAAACAGAGAGGTAGAGAAACTAACATAAGTTATAAAACAAATGGATTAAACAGATATTTATAGAACATTTCATCCTAAAACAAAAGAATATACCTTCTTCTCAGCACCTCATGGTACCTTCTCCAAAACTGACCATATAATCGGTTAAAACACAGGCCTTAACAGATACAAGAAGACTCAAATAATCCCATGCACCTTATGAGATCACCACGGACTAAGGCTGTTCTTCAATAAAAATAAAAATGCACAAAAACCCACATATGCATGGAAGTTGAACAATGCTCTACTCAATGATAACTTCATCAATGAAGAAATAAGGGAATTAAAGACTTTTTAGAATTTAATGAAAATGAAGGCATCGCATACCCAATCTTATGGAACACAATAAAATCAGTGTTAAGAGGAAAACTCATAGCTCTGAGTGCCTCCAAAATAAACGTGAGAGACCATATATTAGTAGCTTGACAGTACATTTAAAAGCTCTAGAATCAAAAGAAGCAAATATACCCAAGAGGATTAGATGGAAGGAAATGAACTCATGGCTGAAATCAACCAAGTAGAAACAAAAAGAACTATACAAAGAATCAACAAAACAAGGAACTGGTTCTTTGAGAAAATCAACAAAATAGATAAACCCTTAACCAGACAAACCAGAGGGCACAGAGAGTATATGAAAATTAGCAAAATCAGAATTGAAAAGGGAGCTGTAACAGCAGAATCTGAGGAAATTCAAAAAATCGTCAGATCCTACTGAAAGAGCCTATACTCAACAAAACTGGAAAATCTGGAGGAAATGAACAGTTTTTCTAGACAGATACCAGCTACCAAAGTTAAATCTGGATCAGATAAACCACCTAAACAACACCATAACTCCTAAAGAAACTGAAGTAGTTATTAAAAGTCTCTGAACCAAAAACAAAAACAAAACAAAAAACAAAAAACAAAACCAAAACAAAACAAAAAAGACAAAAAGAAACAAACAAACAAACAAACAAAAACCCAGGTCCATATAGGTATAGTGAAGAATTCTATCAGAACTTCATAGAAGACCTAATACCAACACTGTCCAAACTATTCAGCAAAAATAGAAACAGAAGGGACACTACCCAATTCCTTCTATGAAGCCACAATTACACTTATATTAAACCACACAAAGACCCAACAAAGAACGCAAACTTCAGACCAATTTTCATTAATAATATTAAGGCAAAAATACTCAATAAAATTCTTGCAAACTGAACACAACAGCACATCAAAAGATCATTCAACATGGTCAAGTAGGCTTCATCTCAAGGATTCAGGGATAGTTCAATATAGAGAAAACCATCAACATATGTAAAGAAAACCAAAGGAAAAAAATCACATACTCACCTCATTAGATGCTGAAAATGCATTTGACAAAATTCAATACCACTTCATGTTAAAAGTCTTGGAAAGATCAGGAGTTCAAAATCCATATCTAAACATAGTAAGAGCAACACACAGCAAACCAGTAGCCAACATCAAACTAAAAGGAGAGAAACTTGAAGCAATTCCACTAAAATCTGGACTAGTCATGGCTGCCCACTTGCTCCCTACTTATTCAATATAGTTCTCAAAATCCTAGCCAGAGTGATCAGACAACAAAAGGAGGTCAAAGGGATACAAATAGGAAAAGAAGAAGGCAAAAAAAATCACTAATTTCAGATGATATGTTAGTATACTTAAGTGACACCAAAAGTTCCACTAGAGAACTATTAAGTCTGATAAAGAAATCCAAAATGGCCAGGTATAAAATTAACTCAAATCAGTAGTCTTCCTCTACTCAAAAGATAAACACACTTAGTAAGAAATTTGGGAGATTATACGCTTTGCAGTAGTCACAGAAAAACATGAGATACCTCAGTGTGACTTTATCCAAGCAAATGAAATAGCTCTATTACAAAAGCAATGAGTGTATGAAGAAAGAAATTGAAGATCTAAGAAGATGTAAAGATCTCCCATGCTCATGGGTTGACAGACTTAATATAGTAAAAAAATGGCCATTTTGCCAAAAGCAATCTACAGGTTCGATGCATTCACCATCAAAATTCCAACTCATTTCCTATAGAGTTAGAAATAGCGATTTGCTACCTCATTTGGAATAACAACAAAACCAGGAGAGCAAAAATTATCCCCTTCAATAAAAGAACATGTGGTAGAATCACCATCCCTGACCTCAAGCAGTATTACAGAGCAATGGTGATGAAAACTATGTGGTATCAGTACAGAGACAGTCAGGTAGATCAGTGGAATAGAATTGAAGACCCAGAAACGAACCCACACACCTATGGTAACTTGATCTTTTTCAAAGGAGCTAAAACCATCCAGTGGAAAAAAGATAGCATTTTCAACAAATGCTGTTTCAACTGGAGGTCAGCATGTAGAAGAATGCAAATCAAACCATTCTTATCACCCTGTACAAAGCTTAAGTCCAAGTGGATCGAGGACCTCCACAACAAATCAGATATACTCAAACTAATAGAAGAAAGAGTGGGGAAGAGTCTAGGTGACATGGTCACTGGGGAAAATTTCCTGAACAAAAGACCAATGGCTTATGCTCTAAGATCAAGAATCAACAAATCAAACCTCATGAAGCTGCAAAGCTTCTGTAAGGCAAAGGACACTGTCTTTAGTACAAAATGGCAACCAACAGATTGGGAAAATCCTACATTTGGTAAAGGGCTAATATCCCATATATACAAAGAACTCAAGAAGTTAGACACCACAGAGTCAAATTACCCTATTAGAATGGAGTACAGAGGTAAACAAAGAATTCCCAGTTGAGAAATATCGAAAGGTTGAGAAGTACCTAAAGAAATGTTCAACGTCCTTAGTCATCAGGGAAATGCAAATTAAAATAACCATGAGATTCCTCTTCAAACAAGTCAGAACGTCTACGTTCAAAAACTCAGCTGACAACAGATGCTGCTGAGGATGTGGAGAAAAAGGAACACTCCTCCATTGTTGATGGGATTGCAAACTGGTTCAACCACTCTTGAAATCATTGTGGAGATTTCTCAGAAAATTGGACATTCCACTACCTGAGGACTCAGCTATATCTTTCCTGTGCATATACCCAAAAGATGCTCCAATTTATAGTAGGGAGAGATGCTCTACTATGTTCATAGCAACCTTATTTATAATAGCCAGAAGTTACAAATAACCCAGAAACCCTTCAATAGAGAATGGATACAGAAAATGTGGTACATCTACACAATGGAGTACTACTCAGCTATCAGAAAAATGACATCCTGAAATTCATAGGATAGAAATTCAAATGCATAGAACTAGAAAATATCCTACTGTGGGAGGTAACCCAATCAGAAGAAAACAGGCATGGTATGCATGTATTACCCGACAAGCTTGAATTACCCAAGATACAATCCCGAGACCACAGTAGAAGAATGTCCAAAGTATAGATACTTCAGTCCTCCTTAAAATTGGGAACAAAAATACTCATAGGAGGAAATATGGAGACAAAGTTTGGAGTAGAGACTGAAGTAATGGTTATTCAGAGCTTGCCCCACCTGGGGATCCAGCCCATATACATATAGCCTCCAATCCTAGACAATATTGCTGAAGCCAAAAATTGCATCCTGATAGGAGCCTGAATAGCTGTCTCCTGAGAGGCTCACCTAGAGCATGACAAGTACAGAGGCAAATGCTAACAGCAATCCATTGAATTGACAATGGGGTTCCCATTGGAAGAGTTACAAAAAGGATTGAAGGAGTTGAAGGGTCTTACAATCACACAAGAACGACAATACAAACCAACCAGAACTGCCGGGGGCTAAACCTCTACCCAAAGGGTACACATGGACAGACAGATGGCTATAGCTGCATATTTAGCAGAGGATGTCCTTGTTGGGCACTCATGGGAGGAGAAGCCTTTTGTCTTGCCAAGGTTGGACCCCCAATGTAGGGGAATGTCGGGGGGGCAGGCAGGAAGCATTAGGTGGTTTGGGAATACCCTCATAGAAGAAGCGTAAGGGCAGATGGGATATGGGGTTTATGTAGGGGAAGTCAGGAAACAGGATATTTGAAATGTAAATGAAAAGTATTTAATAACACCATTCTGTGGTTTTAAATGTAAGGGTTTGGAAAACAGTTCGAGCTATGCTCATTTAGCAAACAAGATAATACAAATAAAAATAAAAACAAACCAGCCAAATAAACAATGATATAGTCTTCCTTCAGGCCAATTACCACCCCATGCAGAGTCTCTTGAACAGGTTTACTTTTTTAGAATTTACAATTAATATCATTTTATATATTTTAGATAATGATCAGAAATATCATAAAAGCTGAATTGATAACAACCTCCACATTTTCTCCTATTTGTGTGCTAACACAATGTTGACTAAAATATACTCAGTGAAAAAAACATGAGCTAATTGTGACTATTTTCCCAAAGGCTCTCGCTGCATTATGCATTAACCTGAAACTTACTGAGAGACTTCCCAAATCAGGCAGTCACAGTCATATTTTGACATCTATGCAAAGGCTATTTTATCTTCTTCCACAAAGATGAGCTTTCACAAGGCCATGTGCATCTCAGTCCTTCTGTCCTTCATAATTGAATGACTGCATACATATAGAAAGGACTGCTCTCTGAGCTTTGTGTAGTCAAATCTCTTCTCTCAGTCCTGCTCTAGAACTTCTGATGAAAGCATTCTCATTCCATCATTTTTGTTGCATCCAGTTGCTACTTGATCAGTCTCCCAAATGCTTGTATCACAAGTCCTTTCACCAAGTGGGGCAAAGAAGTCAATATTAAAAGCATAATATGTATAAAGAACAATAATGTTATGGGGTAATATCTTATGATGAGATATACAAATGCCAGTCAAAACAGTTCTAACCATAGGTCTTAACATCACTAGTCCTGCTGCCTATACAATGAAATGATATTTGAAGTGATTATAACTTAAATATATACATATACTATGTTATATGTAGATATTCTAGATATTTGTTTGTGTATGTAAGTTAAAACATACTCTAACAGACTTTGGAACTCACAATATTTCCATTGGTTACCTCTAGGATGAGTTATACACTGTAGGCTTCTTCAGGGGAAGACTAGAGAGTTTTTGAGAAAAATTGGTTGAACTAGAGAACCTCTCTGGACATGTCTACAAAACAGAGGTTCACCATCCACTGCATGATCCACGGTGTCTACACAGACCTCTCACTAGAAGATAGTTAGCCTGATATCAACAAAAACAGAGACAGGCTACTCAATCTTTTTATCTGGGTAAGTAACAGAAATCTTAACTTTCCCAGTGGTAGTTGATCTGGGACAGAGTTCACTCTCATTACTATCTGTATTAGGACTTAAGATTTCACAGGTTAATACTGTGAACAGTGTTGCAGTCTTCCCCTTTGACTCAGTCTGCAATACACACATACTTTAGCATTCAGTCTGACAGCCAGTGTCTGAAGCAGCAGCTTTTCTCTCTTTACACAGCCTGATAATCAAACAGTCTTTTCTCTATCCAAAATCAGTGAGCCTTTCCACATTCAACTAGACTTGAGAATACTGGAGACCATTCAGGGTCTAATGTATTCTAATGTTTTATGGGATAAAGTACCTCAAGTCAATTGACATTGTTACTTTTCAGTACTTTTTATATCTTGATTGCATGATTTTAAAGATGATTGACATGGGGTATTCTCATTTCTATGTCTGTGTCCATTTGCAGAACTCTAGTTTGGAAACAATTTAAAAATGTTCATTTCATGTTAATTCTCCATGTTCTCCAAACAGACAATCTTTTTTTAAAATTTTTTTATTAACTTGAGTATTTCTTATTTACATTTCGATTGTTATTCCCTTTCCCAGTTTCCGGGCCAACATCCCCCTAACCCCTCCCCCTCTATATGGATGTTCCCCTCCCCATCCTACCCCCATTACCGCCCTCCCCCCAACAATCAAGTTCACTGGGGGTTCAGTCTTGGCAGGACCAAGGGCTTCCCCTTCCACTGGTGCTCTTACTAGGCTGCTCATTGCTACCTATGAGGTTGGAGCCCAGGGTCAGTCCATATATAGTCTTTGGGTAGTGGCTTAGTTCCTGGAAGCTCTGGTTGGTTGGCGTTGTTGTTCATATGGGGTCTCGAGCCCCTTCAAGCTCTTCCAGTTCTTTCTCTGATTCCTTCAACGGGGGTCCCATTCTCAGTTCAGTGGTTTGCTGCTGGCTTTCGCCTATGTATTTGCTGTATTCTGCCTGTGTGTCTCAGGAGAGATCTACATCCTGTTCCTGTCGGCCTGCACTTCTTGCTTCATCCATCTTGTCTAATTGGGTGGCTGTATGTGTATGGGCCACATGTGGGGCAGGCTCTGAATGGGTGTTCCTTCTGCCTCTGTTTTAATTTTTGCCTCCCTATTCCCTCCCAAGGGTATTCTTGTTCCCCTTTTAAAGAAGGAGTGAAGCATTAGCATTTTGATCATCCGTCTTGATTTTCATGTGTTCTGTGCATCCAGGGTAATTCAAACATTTGGGCTAATAGCCACTTATCAATGAGTGCATACCATGTATGTTTTTCTGTGATTGGGTTACCTCACTCAGGATGATATTTTCCATTTCCCTCCACTTGCCTATGAATTTTATAAAGTCATTGTTTTTGATAGCTGAGTAATATTCCATTATGTAGATGTACCACATTTTCTGTATCCATTCCACTGTTGAAGGGCATCTGGGTTCTTTCCAGCTTCTGGCTATTATAAATAAGACTGCTATGAACATAGTGGAGCATGTGTCTTTGTTATATGTTGCGGCATCTTTTGGGTATATGCCCAAGAGAGGTATAGCTGGGTCCTCAGGTAGTTCAATTTCCAATTTTATGAGGAACCTCCAGACTGATTTCCAGAATGGTTGTACCAGTCTGCAATCCCACAAACAATGGAGGAGTGTTCTTCTTTCTCCACATCCTCACCAGCATTTGCTGTCACCTGAGTTTTTGATCTTAGCCATTCTCACTGGTGTGAGGTGAAATCTCAGGGTTGTTTTGATCTGCATTTCCCTTATGACTAAGGATCCAAACAGACAATCTTAAATTTCCAATAATGACCTCAGTTTTCTTTATTGAATTTCTGACATTACTTATGAATATATATTCATAGGTCAAATAATAGAAGTACTTCCACTACAACGCGAGTTCATATAAAAGTATATGAGTTAGGCATCCAGAAATCTTCAAATTGACACTGAATAAGCAAAAAGTGAAATTGCCTAAATCCTACAGTCTCTGTGTATTTTGGACTTGGACAGAACAAACAGGCGGTGGCAGCAGCAGAGCCTCAGAAGGCACCTACCTACCAACTATGCTCCTTATCTCCTGCCTTTGCAGGAAAATTAACTATATTAACATATACTCATAATGCTTAGTATTCATTTTCTGCAGAACTCAACTGCTATCAATGTCTTTGATTTTGAGTTGAAGCTTGTCATGAGGGAATCTAGATTCTTCTTTTAGAGCTCTAAGTTGGTCTTTGAGCTTCTATGTTGACTTCCTTCCCAGTGATTTCTTACTGTCTTTGATGGTGTTTGTTGCCCTTTCATTTAACTCTCACAATCCTGTGTCCAGGAAATTTACTTCCCTATTTGATGATACTTTGTGTAGGTCTCTAGAGGCCAGCCCAGCTGCCCATGCTATATAAACCAGGCCTTTGCAGTGAGAACTGAATTGAATCAAACAGGCAGGGGTCTCAAGATGGAGTCACAAACCCAGGTCAAATTACTGATGCTTGGGGTATCTGGTGAGAAATTAAATAGCTTTAGAATATCATAAAATAGTTCATTTGTAATGAAATAGCTATTTTCTACAGGAGGTCAATAGTAAACAGACAATGCCATTATAAAAGACCTTTTAGATTCTAACATTTGTATCATGAAGTCTTGTGTGTATATATGATTACTCATTATTTATTTCTGATTGCAGGTGGTCATGGGAACATTTTGATGACCCAGTCTCTCAAATCCATGTCCACATTAGTAGGAGACAGGGCCACCATGAACTGCAAGGCCAGTCAGAATGTGGGTACTGCTGTAGCCTGGTATCAACAGAAACCAGGGAAGTCTCCTAAGCTGCTTATCTATGGGGCATCCAACCAGTACACTGGGTCCCTGATTGCTCCACAGGCAGTGGATCTGGGACAGATTTCATTCTCACCATCAGCAGTGTGAAGGCTGAAGACCTGACAGTTTATTACTGTGGATAGCTTACAACTATCCTCCCACAGTGCTCCAGCCTCCTACAGAAACCTCCTCTGAGATTCTAACCAGCTGCCTATAATATATACCCCTAGACCTATACGCTTCCCCTTCTGCCTGCAGCTGCTATGCCTAATTGATGCAAAATTTCATAGAAAATTAATGACCAGATTGTTTGAATTGGAAGGTTTGTATGGAAAAATAAAGTGCAGTCATTTTTGTCTTTTTTTCTGCTCATGCTTAAATTCTGTATATTAAACATGACAAATTTATTATCTTATATTCTGGGGTGAAAAATTTCTCCATGAGTCTCCATATGGAAATCAAAAGCCTTTCTATATTCCTACTGGAGGATATAAAAGTGAACTTGGCTTTTGTTTTGCACAGCTCTGAGTTGTCTTCCTCTGTTTTGCACTCCTGGCAATATCCCTCAACTTCTACTTTTGGTTAAGATTATGTATTTATACATATAATGTTGACTTTCATAAAAATATAAAATTATATAATATATTTTGACAGTCCTCATTCTCCATGTTTCTTCTTTCTGTCATCACCTTTCCCTACTACTAAGAGAATTCTATTCTCTAGCATTTCACCTATTTTCATGTGACATGCACTTGTACACATACATACACATGCACACACTTACACATGTTTTTATGAATCTTTAAAAGACTAGGGTGCAAATATCAGAAATCCTGAGTTCTGACGTAAACATTATATCTGATCTCTGTTCCTTATTCCTCAGCCACATCTGCCTCTGCTGTCTTCTCATATACTTTCCCAGCGTAGAGACTGTGATGCTTCATTCTATACTACACTACACTAATGGAGAGTATGATACTGAATCATGAGAATGAGTTTGTTGTTATGTCTTATAATAATTAACAGTGCTTGATATTTGCTGAGGGAATTCCTTTATACTTCAATAAAACGCTATGTTAACTAATCTCAAATACCTATTAATTTAAATTAGTTGAAATCATTTTGTTCTTGTTATTCATTTTTGAGTCAAGTATCACTGATTGTGAAAAAGGCAGGTGGTCTTTGATTTCACAAAATTCCTCCTACCTCTTCTTGAGCACTGGGCTCAATGGTATTGGAAACCACACTCAGCCCTGGGCTCCATTTTGAGTCACAGAGTTAGAAGAGGGAAAGGAGTTCTTCAGGTTAAAAGGAGTTGCTTGAGAAGTCCAAATATCTTCCATCAATCTTCATGTGAGTAGGCCTTCCATAGCTTGCTTCCACTGTCTACAGGATGAACACAGATATGTCATGTGTACTTGATGAAAATGGATTGTGCTACTGTGTTGTTTCTTCACAGTGACAAAGTATCTTAGAAAACAATTTAAAGACAGGAAAATTTTATTTTATCTCACTGTTTCAGTCCATGGTAGTTTGACTTCACTGCTCTGCATCAAAAGTGAGAATTTATATCATAGAGGAAGTGCAAGGCAGGAGGGTGGTACTCACCTCCTGATGTCAGGAATTCAGAGAGCAAAAGGAGTGAGGGACAAGTCCTATTTTCTATCTTTTTAAAAATTTGTCTCTCATATGTTAAATGCCAATCACTTTTCCTCCTGACACTTCTTCCAGCATCCACAACTTCCTTCTTCTCATGATTCATTTTTCATTTGTTTCCCTTAAAACAAACAAACAAACAAACAAACAAAAATACTAACAAACAAAACTGAACATGAGTATAAATTGAACTTAGCATAACAAGTTACAATAAGTCTGGGCACAAACCCTCATATCACCCCAGCTGAAGCAACCCAGTAGGAGGAACCTGGTTCTTAGAGCAGAAAAAATAGTCAGACACATCCTCCTCTTTCACTGCTAGGGTTTCGACAAGAACACCCAACTACACAACCATTGTGTATATGCAGGAGACATAGCTCATACACTGTCCTAAAGAGTTCCATGAATGTCACTTCAATCTCTGTGAGGTCTTATAAGCTCTAATTAGTTGATTCTATGGGCTATATTCTCATGGTGTCCTTGAACCTTCACACTTCTACCATTCTTTCTTTCCCTTTTCTCCTGTTTTTTTTTAATTTGTTGTCGTTGTTTATATATTTCTTGTTTATGTTTCAAATATTATTCCCTTTCCTGATTTTCTGTCCATAAATCCCTTATCACCTCCTCCTCCTTGTCCCCCATAAGGGTGTTTCCCCCATCAACCCCTCCTTATATCCACCCCCAACATTCCCCTGCACTGGGAGTCCTACATTGACAGGATCAAGGGCTTCTCCTTCCACAGGTGTCCAACAAGGCCATCCTCTGCTACATATGCAGTTGGAGCCATGGGTCAGTCCATGTATAGTCTTTGGGTTGTGGATTAGTCCCGGGAAGCTCTGGTTGGTTAGCAATGTTGAGCTTATGGGATTGCAAGCCCCTTCAGCTCTTTTAATCCTTTCTCTAATTCCTCCAATGGGCTCCCATTCTCAGTTCAGTGGATTGCCTCTAGCATTCGACTCTGTACTTGACATGCTCTTTCTGTGTCTCTCAGGAGAAATCTATATCCTGCTCCTGCCAGCATGCACTTCTTAGGTTCATCAACATTATTTAGTTTTGGTGGTGTATATGTGCCACATGTGGGGCAGTCTCTGAATTCCTTCAGTCTCTGCTCTAAACTTTGCCTTCATATGACCTCTTACGGATATTATTATTCCCCCTTTTAAGAAGGAGTGAAGCATCTGCATTTTGGTAACCTTCTTGAGCTTTATGTGGTCTGTGGATTGCATCTTGGGTAATTTACGCTTTTTGGCTAATGTCCACTTATCACTGAGTGCATACCATGTGTGTTTTTCTGTGATTGGGTTATCCCACTCAGGATGATATTTTCTAGTTCAATCCATTCGCCTATGAATTTCATGAAGTCATTGTTTTTGATAGCTGAGTAATATTCCATTGTGTAGATGTACCACGTTTTTTGCATCCATTCCTCTGTTGAAGGGCATCTGGGTTATTTCCAGCTTCTGTACATTATAAATAAGGCTGCTATGAACATATTGGAGCATGGGTCTTGGTTGTATGTTGGAGCATATTTGGGTATATGCCCAGGAGTGGTATAGCTGGGTCCTCATGGGCCAATTTTCTGAGGAACCGCCAGCCTAATTTCCAGAGTAGTTATACCAGTTTGCAATCCCACCAACAATGGAGGAGTGTTCCTCTTTCTCCAAATCCTCACCAGCATCTGCTGTCACCTGAGTTTTTTTTTATCTTAGCTATTCCGACTGGTGTGAGGTGGATTCTCAGGGTTGTTTTGATTAGCATTTCCCTGATGACTAAGGACGTTGAACATTTCTCTCTGTCCTTCTCAGCCATTCGATATTCCTCAGCTGAAAATTCTGTGTTTAGCATTATACCCCATTTTTAATAGGGTTATTTGGCTTTCTGGAATCTAACTTCTTGAGTTCTTCACATATTTTATATATTAGCCCTTTGTCACATGTAGGATTGGTAAATATCTTTTCTCAATCTGGTGGCTGCCACTTTGTCCTGTTGATATAGTCCTTTGCCTTACAGAAGATCTGCAGTTTTATGATGTCCCATTTTTCTATTCTTGATCTTGGAGCACAAACCAATTGGTGTTTTGTTCAGGAAAATTTCCCCAATATGTTCAAGACTCCTCCTCACTTTTTCTTCTATTAGTTTGAGTATATCTGGTTTAATGTAGAGGTCCTTGATCCACTTGAATTTAAGTTTTGTACAGGGCAATAAAAATGGATTGATTTGCATTTTTTCTATGTGATGACCTCCAGTTGAACCAGCGCCATTTGTTGAAAATGTTATCTTTCTCCATTGTATGGTTTTAGCTCCTTGGTCAAAGGTCAAGTGACAATAGGTATGTGGGTTCATTTCTGGGTCTTCAATTCTATTGCACTGATCTATTGTCCTGTCTCTGTACCAAAACAACAGCGTTCTTATCACTACTGCTATATAATACTGCTTGAGGTCAGGGATGTTGATTCCCCCAGACTTTCTTTTATTGTTGAGTATAGTTTTCACTATCCTGGGTTTTTTGTTATTCCAAATGAATTAACAAATTGCTCTTTCTATCTTTGTGAAGAATTGATTTGGAATTTTGATGGGAATTACACTGAATCTGTAGATTGCTTTTGGAAAAATGGCCATTTTTACTCCATTAATCCTGCTAATTCATGAGCATGGGGGGTCTTTCCATCTTCTGAGGCCGTCTTCAATTTCTTTCTTCAGAGACTTGAAGTTCTTGTAATACAGTTCTTTCACTTGCTAGATTAGAGTTACACTGAGGCATTTTATATTATTTGTGATTATTGTGAAAGGTTTCATTTCCCTCATTTCTTTCTCAGCATGTTTATCCTTTGAGTAGAGAAAGGCTACTGATTTGTTTGAGTTAATTTTATACCCAGATACTATGCTGAAGTTGTTTATCAGATTTAGTAGTTCTCTGGTGCAACTTCTGGGGCCACTTAGCTATACCATCATATCCTCTGCAATTAGAATTTTGACCTATTCCTTTCCAATTTGTATCCCTCTGACCTCCTTTCATTGTCCGATTGCTCTGGCTAGGACTTTGAGTACTATATTAAATAAAAAGGGAGAGAGTGGACAGCCTTGTCTACTCCCTGATTGCTTCATGTTTCTCTCCACTTAGTTTGATGTTGGCTACTGATTTGCTGTATATTGTTCTTACTATGGTTAGGTATGGGCCTTGAATTCCTGATCTTCCCAGGACTTTTATCATGAAGGGGTGTTGAATATCGTCAAATGCTTTCTCAGCATGTAATGAAATGATCATATGGTTTTTAAACTTTGAATATCTTTATATGGTGGAATACGTTGATGGATTTCCACATATGGAACCATCTCTGCATTCCTAGGATGAAGCCTACTTGATCATGATGGATGATCATTTTGATGTGTTCTTGTTCTTGCAAGAATTTTGTTGAGTAATTTTGCATCGATATTCATAAGTGAAATTGTTTTGATGCTCTCTCTTTTTGTTAGGTCTTTTGGTGATTTAGGTATAAGCGTAATTGGAGATTCATAAAAGGAATCTCTGCTTCTATTTTGTGAAATATTTTGGACAGTAGTGGTATGAGGTCTTCTGTGAAGGTATGAGAGAATTCTGCACTAAACCCATCTGGTCCTGAGCTCTTTTTGGGTGGGAGACTTTTTGTAACTGCTTCTATTTCTTTAGGAGTTATGGGGTTGTTTAGATGATTTATCTGTTCTTGATTTGGCTTTGGTACCTGGTATCTGTCTAGAAAACTGTCCATTTCATCCCGATTTCCTAGTTATGCTGAATATAGACTTTATAGAAGAATTTGATGGGTTTTTTTTTGAATTTTCTCATATTCTGTTGTTATCTGTCCCTTTTCATTCCTGAATTTGTTAATTTTGACACACTCTCTGTGCCCCCTAGTTAGCCTGGGTAAGGGTTTTTCTATCTTACTTATTTTCTTAAGGAAGCAGATCCTGGTTTTCTTGATTCTTTGTATAGTCCTTTTTGTTTCTAGTTGGTTGATTTCAGCCCTGAGTTTGATTATTTCCTCCCCTGTACTACTCTTGGGTGTATTTGTTTCTTTTTGTTTTAGAGCATTTAGGTGTGCTGTCAAGTTGCTGATGTATGCTTTCTCCTGTTTCTGTTTGCTGGTATTCAGAGCTTTGATCTTTCCTCTTAGCACTGCTTTTTTCCTGTCTCCTAAGCTTGGGTACGTTGTATCTTCATTTTTATTAAATTCTAAGACGTCTTTAACTTCTTTCTTTATTTCTTCCTTAAGCAAGTTGTCACTGAGTAGAGCATTGTTCAACTTCCATAGAAATGTGGGGGTTCTGTTGTTATTGAAGGCCATCTTTAGTCCGTGGTGATCTGATAGGATGCATGGGATTATTTCTATATTCCTGTATCCGTTGAGGCCCGTTTTGTGACTGATTATAGGAGAGATACAATGAGGTGCTCAGAATAAGGTATATCCTTTTGTTTTAGGATGGAATGTTCTATAAATATCTGTTAAATCCATTTGATTCATAACATCTGTTAGTTTCTCTATGTCTCTGTTTAATTTTTGTTTCCATGATCTGTCCATTGATGAGAGTGAGATTTTCAAATCTCCCACTATTATTGTGTGAGGTACAATGTGTGATTTCAGCTTTAGTAAGGTTTCTCTTATGAATGTAGGTGTCCTTGATTTGGAGCATAGATATTTATTATTGAGAGTTCATCCTGTTGGTTTTTTCCTTTGATGAATACGAAGTGTCCTTCCTTATCTTTGTTCATGACTTTTGGTTGGAAGTCGATTTTATTCGATATTAGAGTGGCTACTCCAGCTTGTTTCTTCAGACCATTTGCTTGGAAAGTTGTTTTCCAATCTTTTATTATGAGATAGTGTCTGTCTTTGTCTCTGAAGTGTGTTTCCTGCATGCTGCCAAATGCTTGCTGTGTCCTCTTTACATATCCAGTCTGTTAGTCTGACTTTTTATTAGGTAATTGAGTCCATTGATTTTGAGAGATATTAAGGAATAGTGAACGTTGCTTCTTGTTATTTTTTTTTGGTTAGAGGTGTAATTATGTTTGTGTTTCTCTCTTCTTTTGGTTTTATTGCAAGGAGGTTACTTTCTTGCTTTTCCAAGGTTGTATTTTTCCCTCCTTGTGTTGGAATTTTCCTTCTATTATCCTTTGTATGGTTGGATTTGTAGAAAGATATGTAAATTTGATTTTGTCATGGAATATCTTGGTTTCTTCAACTATGTTAATTAAGGCTTTTGCTTGATAAAGTAGCTTTAGCTGGCATTTGTGTTCTCTTAGGTTCTGTATGACATCAGCCCTGGATCTTCTGGCTTTCATATTCTCTCTTGAGAAGTCTGGTGTAATTCTGATAGGTCTGCCTTTATATGTTTTCTGAAGTTTTCCTTACTGTTTTTAATATTCTTTCCTCTTTTGTGCACTTGTTGTTTTACCTATTATATGACAGGAGTTATTTCTCTTCTTGTCTAATCTATTTGGAGTTTTATATGCTTCTTGTATGTTTATGGGCATCTCTTTCTTTAGTTTAATTTTGTTAAAGATTTTTACTGGCCCTTTAAGTTGGGAGTCTTCCCTCTCTTACATATCTATTGTCCTTAGGATTGATCTTCTTATTGTGTATGGGATTTCCTGGATTTTTTTGGGTAGGAGTTTTTTTTTTTTGCATTTTATATTATCTTTGAAACTTGTGTAGATGTTTTCTATGGTATCTTCTGCCCCTGACATTCTCTCTTCTTTCTCTTGTATTCTGTTGGTGATGCTTGTATATATGAGTCCTTATCTCTTCCCTAGTTTTTTTTTTATCTCCAGGTTTTTCTCCCTTTGTGCTCTGTTTATTGTTTCTCTTTCTATTTTTATATCCTGGATGGTTTTGTTCAATTTCTTCACCCATTTGTTTGTGTTTTCCTGTAATTCTTCGAGTGATTTTTGTGTTTCCTTTTTAAGGGCTTCTACCTGTTTACTTGTTTTGTCCTGTTTTTCTTTAAGGGAGTTATTTATGTCCTTCATAAAGTCCTCCATCTTCATCATAAAATGTGATTCTAACTGTATATCTCACTTTTCCATTATGTTTGGATATCCACTCTTTGCTTTGGTGGGAGAACTGGGCGCTGATAACGCCAAGTACTCCTGTTTTCTGTTGCTTAGGTTCCTGCCCTGGCTTCTGGCCATCAGGTTGTCTTTGGTGTTAGCTTGTCTTGCTGTTTCTGACAGTGGCTTGACCCTCCTATAGTCCTGTGTATCAGCCCTCCTGTAGACCTGTTTTCTTTCAGCTGGATATGGGAACATAAAGCTCTGCTCTCAGGTGTGTACATACTCCTGATGCCTGTCTTACAGCAATCAGTGCAGGTAGAAACCTGAAGGCTCCAGCCCCTGACTCTTCCAAGGTCCTTGTGCCCAGGGGTCACAGATGGCACTAGGTGATTTCCTCTTGGGTCAGGATAGTGGACAGAAAGTAGTTGTCTCCTCTGAGTTTTCAGGAGTGTCTGCACTTATGAGGGTCCAGCTCTATCCCTGACAGGATTTGGGTTCAGGGAGTTGTGGGACCGGTTTTGTTCAGTTCTGGGCACAAGCAGGAACCAGCAGGTTCCTGATGCTGACTGATCCTATATTCCTTTATCCAGAGGAACTATGCAGTTTCCTCTTGGGCCGGCGATGTGGGCAGAAGTGGCAGTCTTTCCTGTAGTCTCACAATTTTCTGCACTTCGGGGAGTTCAGCTCTCTCCACTACGGGATTTTGGAGAGAGTTCTGGGATCGATTCACTTCAATTCTGGGCACAGCCAGAAATCGGAATTGTCCTGTCCCATAGGACTTCTGCCTTTGTGTGTCCTGAGTCCACCAGGCAGGTCACTTGGGACAGAAAAGTTGGTCTTACCTCTGTTCTCGTGTGTGTAGGTGCTCCTGGTGACTGGCTTTCAGCTCTCAGGGAAGGCAAAAACCTGAAGGTTCCTGCCCCTGACTGTTCCTAGTTCCCTGTGCTCAGGGGGCATAAATGGCACGAGGTAATTTCCTCTTGGGGCAGAAATGTGGGCAGAGAATAGTCTCCTCTGAGTTATCATGAGTGTTTGCACTTCTAAGGGTCCAGCACTCTGCCCATGTAGTACATTTTAAACCACAGCTCAAGAAATTGAATGCACGAAGACATATTGTGGAAACTATATTTGTGGGACATGTCCTAACAAAGGGCTGTCAGCCTTTTGTGATTATATATGAAAGAATGTGGACATTTTCCTTTTCAAGTCCCTGTGCTCTCCCACTTCATACTGTGAGAAGCCCTTGCTTAGCTTCAGGAGTCTTTGGATTTGTCATTCCTCTGTCTTCATGTGTCCAATCTGAAAGAGCAGCAGTAAATGAAATGAGATCACAGTCTGAGCTCACTTCAGCTGTTACAAAGCAAGGTATAAAGTTAAGATCTAGGTCACATGACAACTTGTTAGACACTGATAGGGATGTTTCCTCATCTAATACATTCTTTAGTTTGACACTGGGAATTATTTTGTTAATTAATCAATTACATCTTAATTGCAGATCCCTTTCCTTCAAGAGTTCACGTTATACAACTTCTTTTCACATGTCCTGCTCTCTTTCTCCTCAGAGAAATGGGAGGTGCCTACCACACTGTGGGCTCCAACCCACTTTAGCACATCAAGTCACTGCAGGACTAGGCACATCCTCTCCCACTAAGGCCAGATAAGGCAGCCCAATTAGTAGAACAGGGTCTAGAATAAGGCAACAGAGTTGGGGATAGCTCTTGCTACCATTTTTGTGGGACTGAAATGAATACCAAGCTCCACATCTGCTACAGATGTGCATGGATAGGTGGAAAGGGACTAGGTTTAGCCCATGAATGCTGTTTGGTTGGCTGTTCAGTCTCTGAGAGACCCCAAAGGACCCAGGTTATTTGACTCTTTCGGTTGTTTTGTGCAGTCCTCCTACTCTCTGTCTTCCTCAATCCTCCTAACTCTTTCACATGAATCCTTGAATTCTCTCTGATGTTAGACTGCTTGTCTCTGAATCTGTTTTGGTCAGCTTCTGAGTAGAGACTCTCAGAGGTCAGCTATGGTAGGCTTTCCTATCCTGCTTACTCTCCTCCCCATTCCCTGCCTGATGGGTCCACCAGCAAATCCAGAGACAGTGAGGTTTGCACTTTTCCTGCTGTGCTTCATCTTCAGGGTCACACGGCCACCTGCAATCCTGGAGGCCTGCAGCCATCAAGGACCACCGGGTGAGACCACTAACACTATTCCTGCTTGTTTGTCAGGAGCCATAATGGGACAAGCTAATAACTAGCAGGTGATCATCCTGAGATGCCAGCCTTGGATTATCATATAGTCTGTGACTGGTTTGCTCTTATTAAGCAAGGCTGTAAGGCATTCATTTCAGGAGAGATTCTTGCTATTAAAAGGCTTTTCCTGATATTATTAAAAACTTATAACAATCAGTATGTAATAGTACACCCCTTTGGATCATATCTATGCAAATCTACAAAGATGTTCTGTCTTATAATGAGGTTATATAGACAAATAGATGACTTAAGTCTTATTTTGATCCTGTAAGCATTCCTAAAGTTATGACGTGATTATTAAGCTCTTTTATAGTGATTATTAAGTCTTTGTCTGATAATTTAAACTGCAGTGAGAACTCTGTCAATCTCCCAGGTGTCACCAGTTAATTGCTCTTAGTAACCAGACTTTCTCCTACTCAGAACCCATTCCAAGAGGTTGTATAAAAGGAGAACAAACAATTTGTTACAGGTACAAGGACAGAGGATAAGATATTGCCTGGGTTTATCTATACAACACTTCAATAGCAAATTAGATATGGTTTTAGACCTTCAGTGAACCTGTAGAGCTGCACTGGTGATGAATGTTTAGTCAGATAATTACTCCTGGTGGATATTCATGTAAACATTCTCAGTTGTAAACTTCTATTTCAATTTATGCTTTGATCATTCATATGAACTTGTAATGAACTTTGTAACATGTGATCATGTATTCTGAAAGATGTTTAAGTGCTGAGAACAAAAAGAATATACATGGAAGGACTGAGACAGGTGGACAGACACAGAAAGACAGACACAGAAGGATAGAGACAGAAGGACAGACACAGAAGGATAGAGACAGAAGGACTGAGCTGGAGAGGGACTGAGCTGAAGAGTCAGGTTTGAGCTAAGGAGAACTGAGCTAAGCAGAACTGAGCTAAAAGATCTGGGCTGAGAAGCCATGCAGAGTGGAATAACTTAAAGACTATAGGTAACATAAGAAAGCAATGTGCAGAATGCAGAGGCAAAAAGGAAAAAAGAAGCTACAGAGAGCAGAAGGAGCAGGCAGGTTTCTCCTTACCATGGGACAGAACAGGTTATTTCTCAATAGCAATGCAGGCTTAGTCTTATTAAAAGGAACAAGTCTTTTGTCTTACAAACTTGGGTTTAATTCATTTAGCATTAAAAGGGTAGAAGCTATTTCTTTCTCTATGTAATAAAGATTGGAGCTCATCTTTCATCCAGAATGAGTGAGTTCTTTCTGCAACTGTGCTTGGTCTTTTGTTCCATATGCATATGTAAGTATGGATGTGTGTGTAAGGACGTAATTGTGGGAATGTATGCATGTGTGTGTAAGTATGTAATTGTGAGAATGTATACATGTGTTTGTGTAAGAATGTAATTGTGAGAATGTACGTAAGCTGATTTAGAGTAGAAATGTATAAATGCACATTTATGAATCCATGTGTGAAATTATATATGTTTATGCATATTTGGCTGTGTAGAAGCTTTTCCTTCTGCAAGCTCTATTCACTTCTCTTGGTTCAATAGAAGTTTATTGCTCCAAACTTCCCCCTAGCCTGAGAAGCAAGAGGTATAGGGACAAAAAGGAAAGTCTCTAGCAATTAATCCTCTACTTTATCTCCTGCTGTTTTAGAATAAGGTACTAAATACCAGAGACTGCAGTTTCTGGCCTCAGGGGAACAGAGAAGGCCCGTCAGTTACAGTAGCAGAGCATAGTGACTTAGACATAGACAAGTAAATCAACTACAGTAGCATAGTAACTTAGACTTAGATAAGTAAAATTATTATACAGCAACCCTAAATATCTCATAAGACAAAGTCTTACCCTCTGCTGATGCTATTCCCTCTCTGCTGCCTCTAGAACACCCTACAAGAGAAAGAAAACTAATGTCAGGCTGGTCCTGGCACATGTTGTACTCTGCAGAGAAATCCAGTAGTGAGCTTCTCCTCCTATACTGTCTGTACTTCATACCCTGAGAAACACTTCTGCCTGCTGTGTAGTCTGTTCTCTCCTCTGTGTTCTATCTTCTGATCCACACCTCCACCTGCAATCCTGGAGGCCTGCAGCCATCAGGGACTAGCAGTTTTGCTTCCACCCCTAGAAACCTGCTGCAACCAGGCATATCTAGAGGCCTGAAACCATCAGTGACTAACAGCTCTGCCTGTATCCCTGGAAGCCTGCTGTCACTCAGGACAAACAGCTCTACCTGCAATCCCAGTCACCTGCTGCCATCACTGACTACTGAAAGAACCTAGCTCGAGTCTCAGGATGGCGCACCCCAGGAAACACCGATCTCAGACAAGCCCCCAAATGAAAGATCCCCGTAGAGAGACCCTTATTGAAGTCTTGGGAAATCGCGGACCCCAGACACAGAGAGACCATTTTGGATGTAATAAACAAAGGCGAGGTTTATTACGCAGATTTATTACGGGGATCTCCGGGCCGACACGTATCCCATGCAGGAGACAGAGGTGTCGACCCCGAAACTCAAAAGTCAGGGGTTTATATAGGGAAAGCTAGGGGGTTTGGCGAGGTTACACACAATTGGCTAATTTCTGGCGCAGATATACGTGATTGGCTCATTTAAACATAGACAACACAGCAGAAGAGTACCTGCTGACTGGGGCGTTCAGGATTTTAGAAGCTAGGGGCTTATCAGGGTTTGAAGGACATCTGGTTAAGGTGTGACTCTGAGTAAGCTGGGGGAGGTGCCCTTCTGCCAGATGGTTTATGAGTCAGTCCTGATAACTCGGGCTGGTTCCTGCATTCCTTTTCTTTATCTTTATGGTCTGTTAGTCCAGGCAGGGCTGCCTGGACTTGCTTTTCACAGTGTTTAGTCTCAGGATGACATAACCCCCTAAGAACTCACATGAGACTGTCCTTTCTGTAATCACATCAGGTTTATTGATAGGAACCAGTGCACTGTGGTCGAGACTCGTATCCCATGAAGGGGTAGAGGAGTTTGACCCTGAGTAGCTGGGAGAAGGGGTATTTAAAGGAAGAAACCATAACCCACGGGGGTAGGGATGGCATCATTGGAAAATGTCGAGAATACCAGTAAAAAATCCCAAGGAGAAGCTTCCCCTCATGATTGCTTTTAAGATTGTAATCTAACTTTAAGGTCAGCTAGTTCCTGGGAGAAGCTTCCTGTTATCTTACTAGGTCAGGATCACCTAGTTCCATACAGAGAGCAGGCTCAAGAAATGTGACCTTTCACCTACTTACTGGCGGAGAGCAGGGCCTGCAATTTGAGGTATTTAGGGCTTCTTAGGGGTGAAGTAGCATTTTAGCATTTCTCAACTTCTGACTTCTTGGCTGGATTTTATAATTTTTCATTCCCCACTTCGTAGAGTGGCTAGCTCTAATCTTAGAACTAAATTTTAGTATCTTCATAATATTGAAGTGAGATAGAATTTTTAGCATTTCTAAAGTGACTTCTTGGCTGCATTTTATATTTTTTTTCAGATTAAATCCATATTTAATTTTAATAATATTCTGGCTTAATGTTAGCACATTAATGTCAGATGAATAATTACCTTTGCATATCAAATACCTTGAGCTGTCTTATAGTCAGTTGATTAATGATATACATCTGGAAATCTTGTCAGCATGCATAGATTAGCCTGGCCTGGAATTTATATACCCAAGGCTGGCTGTAATCTTAGGATCTTCTGCTTCTGTCTCTCTACCTCTGGGATACAGATATGAATCTGTCTTCGTCATGATACCTTGTTTACTTTTCTGTTTATTGTAATTTACACATAATGCTGTATTTATAATTCATCTCATATAACTCTCATAATTCACTAACCTAAATTCAAGTGCCTATTTCATGTCTGTTACTGCTGTTGATTTTCCTTTACACTCAAACATTTTTTTTCCTTTAGTTATGAACAGTCTCTGATGTTGTGGTCTACAGGTCTCTGTAAAATCATTACTTGATTTATGGAGGCTGTGCCCCCTTCTGGAGAATTTTTGAAGTGTGAGCAACACCATATTTAGCCAGTTTTAATCCTGCTAAGTTCTAGACTTCTCTAGCATTTACCTCTGTGGGGTTACCTAGGCATGATCAGCTGAAGAAACCTGGTTTGTTTTATTTACTGCCATGTCTGCAAACTGAGAATCCTCTTTAAGTTCCCTGAAGTTGTGGAAAACATGATTGTTAGTTTCTGTTGGACTTGACTTTACTTTGAAATTAAAGCTTCTCTGACCCTAGGCTTAAGCTAGTGACTCCCAGGATTTCCATAGAGCTAATTTGGTCACCTTGCACCTCTGTCCCACATATATCTTGGAAATTGGGGTCAAAATGTCTGAGGCACTATTTATGTTTTCATTATAAGAGTTAATTTGAAGGTATGAGACAATGAACAAAATGTAGCTTCAATTTTTGTTTTTTGTTTTTGTTTTTGGACATTCCTCTTTCCCTTACTATCCATTACTATCTTCGTAGGATATTTTTCTTACTCTGTGTCTTTCTTGTTTTCTTGTGATCTTCTCAGCCTATATTATCATGTTTTCTAGAATGGTCTGAGAGAGGTCTCCTGAAATTTCTACAAAAGCCAACTGATTTAAATATGCCTTAGATTTTTAACCCAAACCTAGTAGACCACATAGTAGATTTCTGTTGGAGATGAGGAAGACAGTCACTTTCAGTGTTTATGTTGATGGTGTTTTTGCCTCTTGAATGACACCAGACACACACACACACACACTGCCCAGGCAACTGTTTTGTATTTTCTGTCTGCTTTGCATGGTTTCCTCCAACCCAGCCCAGCTGCTAAGAATTTATGAACCAGACCTTTGCACTGTGAGTGCACTGCATCAGACAGGCAGGGGAAGCAAGATGGAATCACAGACGCATGTCCTCATTTCCCTTCTGCTCTCGGTATCTGGTAAGAAATTAAAATTTTAAAATCTTTTCAAAGTTTTATCTTTGTTATAAGGAATTTGCAATATATGTCACTGTGTAATATTTCTTACATTATAATTTTCCGACATGGCATTATACGGGCATTTAAATGACAAATTTCAACTGTTATAATAATCTATGTTTGTATATATATATATGCATGTTTACTGCCTATTCATTATTTCAGGTACCTATGGGGACATTGCGATAACCCAGTCTCCATCCTCTGTGGCTGTGTCAGTAGGAGAGACGGTCACTCTGAGCTGCAAGTCCAGTCAGAGTCTTTTATACAGTGAAAACCAAAAGGACTATTTGGGCTGGTACCAGCAGAAACCAGGGCAGACTCCTAAACCCCTTATCTACTGGGCAACCAACCGGCACACTGGGGTCCCTGATCGCTTCACAGGTAGTGGATCCGGGACAGACTTCACTCTGATCATCAGCAGTGTGCAGGCTGAAGACCTGGCTGATTATTACTGTGAGCAGTACTTTGTCTATCCTCCCACAGTGCCTCAGTCCCCAACACAAACCTCCTTAAGTTTCAACAGCTGTATAGACCATACACAGCTGTGGGCATGCACAGTTCCCCCTTCTTCCTGAGAGCTGGCATGCCCGCAAAACTGAAGAAAACATTTACAGAGCCCAAGAAAAAATAATGTGTTCAATGCCTCTTATGTCTTTTGGCATAAAAACTCTATATACCAAAATACAGAAAAAATACCCCCAGTATTATTTTCTATTCCTTCTGAAATATGAACAATATACCACAAACTGTTGAATAAATATGAGGGATTAGCTTTTTATAGTTCTATAAATCTACTATCTAATGTAAGACCCATGGGCTCATGTGGTGATGTTGTTAAACCGTGTTTTGGTTAGATATATATATAGAAAAAATATTTCTTGCTTTTTCTAAATCCTAGAGGCTTTTCTTTTTTTTTTCTCCATTTTAGTTTATTTTTCTTCCTCCCTCTTCATTAAATTGGGTAATTCTTATTTACATTTCAATTGTTTTTCCTTTTCCCTGTTTCCGGGCCTACATCCCCCTAAGCCCTCCCCCTCTCTTACTATACGGGTGTTCCCCTCCCCATCCTCTCCCTTTTACTGCCCTACCCACAACAATCACGTTCACTGGGGGTTCAGTCTTGGCAGGACCAAGGGCTTCCCTTTCCACTGGTGCTCTTACTAGGCTATTCATTGCTACCTATGCAGTTGGAGCCCAGGGTCAGTCCATGTATAGTCTTTGGGTAGTGGCTTAGTCCCTGCAAGGTCTGGTTGGTTGGCATTGTTGGAGTCTCAAGCCCCTTCAAGCTCTTTCTCTGAATCCTTCAATGGGGGTCCTGTTCTCAGTTCAGTAGTTTGCTGCTGACTTTCGCCTATGTATTTGCCTTATTCTGGCTGTGTCTCTCAGTAGAGATCTACATCTGGTTCCTGTCAGTCTGCACGACTTTGCTTTACCCATCTTATCTAGTTTGGTGGCTGTATATGTATGGTTCACATGTGGGGCAGGCTCTGAATGGGCCTTCCTTCAGCCTCTCTTCTAAACTTTGTCTTCCTATTCCCTCTCAAGGGTATTCTTTTTCCCCTTTTAAAGAAGGAATGAAGCATTCGCATTTTGGTCATCCTTCTTGAGTTTCATGTGTTCTGTGCATTTAGCGTAATTTGAGCATTTGGGCTAATATCCACTTATCAATGAGTACATACCATGTGTGCTTTTCTGTGATTGGGTTACCTCACTCCTAGAGGCTTTTCAAACTCACATAGTGATATCCATTTTTTCTGACATTTTTCCTTTTCTCACTTTCATTTGTATTCCTTTTATTAAGTTATTTTTGTGGACATGTGTCCATCTCTCTATCTCTCTGTGTATGTGTATGTGTATGTGTATGTGTATGTGTATGTGTATGTGTATGTGTATGTGTGTGTGTGTGTGTGTGGGTATGAGTATGTGTAGATAAATATGTGCAATGCCATTTTCAGAGGTTAAATGACAACTAGGTGTTGATTCTGAGTTTGCCAAGTAGTTTTTGGGGTCTCAGGTCTGACACTACAATTCATGGCAGGTGCCTTTGTATTTTTTTGACTGATGCTGCTTTTTAAAATTATTTATTGATATGTCCTCATTTTATTCAAGTTTCACAACCAAATATCTTTCAAGTAAATCATATATTTTACCATATCCACTAACTACCCATATCTATTTCTTTTTCTTCTTGTTATAGTAAGACTATTTTTGACCCATCTGCAACATGAATATTCATACAGAGGCTTTTTAATATGTTGAAGCTTAGGTCTTTTGTTGGTCAGTCTCCTAACTACTTTAACTTGACTAGTCCTGGCACTAAGTCTCTCTATATGGCCAGCTATAACTGTGATTGACTTTGGTTCATTTGTTTAACTCTGTGTTCATTGGCTGAATCTACCTCATGTCTCTTCCAGTACCTGTCTCACTGCTGGGAATTTCTACCTTCTACTTCCTGTTTGGCTATTGTTGTTTGATCTCTGTTATAGCCAATTAGATAATATTTAGATTTAGGAAAGTGGTGAAATATGAACATTGACAAATCAACAACACAGTAATGGGCAACAGAAATGGCAATGCTAGAGATCTGCAAGCAGCATTTAACAAACTGCCTGTACATAATTAACAACTAAATGCACAGAGAAACACTTTTCACAGTATGAATCCTAACAGCTTGATATTTTTTCTTTCTAATCTATTCTCCCTCTTCCCCCTCTACCTCTCTCTCATTCTCACTGTCTCCTCTTTCTATCTTAAAGACATATGGAAACATTCATATGTACATATATGTACATACATACACATGCATACACAAACATACACTAACAAAATACTCATTGCACATGTATACATATATACAATACACAAATGCACACATACAGAGATACACACATGTACATATATACACACATGAACTTTACATACAATATAATTAGGATCCATGAAGGAGAGAAAATGTGATATTTTTGCCCTTGTTTCTGGGACCACATATCACTCTGAAATTATTTATATGCTTTTGAGTGTGGAGACTGAAACACTAGATACTCCCATCCTGAGTATGACCCAGTGGGACAAATACTCCATCTTCAGAACATATTTGTTAGCTCATCACTGGATTTTGGATTATTCTCAATGATCTGTGTTCCCTGTTCATGTCTATCATAATCTTAGATCCTGAGGACATTTATAAATTTGGGGTGAAGGTTACTCAGTAGTGTAAATTCCTCTTGAAACCAAGAGGAGACCATACTCTCTATCTACTGAGTAAGATCTAGTTTCTTGTCTTCTTGATAAGGATTACAATGTGAAATGCACTGTTGCTTGAAAACTGTAATATTATTGAGATTTGTAAGTGTTCCAGAAATTCTCAAATTCTATATACTAAAGTATCCACAGAGCACATTTATTTTTGTTTTGCAATTTTAAAAAATTGTTGTTTTTTTTGATAGGGATCAGGGAGAGAGAGTGGAGACAGACAGACAGACAGACACACACACACACAAACACACACAAACACACACACAAAGAAAGACAGAGAGAGACAAAGAGAGAGACAGAGAGACACACAGAGAGAATATGAAGTTGGGTGGGCTGGGAAGAGTAACAAATCCAGTAAGATTTGGGAGATTTTATGAAAATGTTATTAAAAAAATCTTATACAAAGATTTTTTAAAAAAGAAATGGGTTAAAAATTGAAGGGCATTTGTAAAACCCCCTAAGATATGTTCTGCTGCTTTGTGAATGGTTTTGCCAACCCCACTGACCACTGAGATGAGAGCAGGTGTCTCTCTGATTATTAGCTTTACTGAGCTATTCTGCACATTGAATCATTAGGCAAAGGCCAAGCGTGCTGAAAGCATCTACAAAGCCTGTGACCTGAAAAGGAGCCATTTCACAGAGACAAGATCTGCTGCTATCCTGCTAGCATTAGGGATCCAACACCTCTTTTCATCTACCATTAAGCAAACTTTCTAGCCTCTTGGTTTGGCTCTTCCTTTCTCGTCATGTTGACTCTGGATTCCCAAAGAAGTACCTGCCCCTAGCTGTACTCTCCCTTTTGTTTATAATAAACTTTCTCCTCAACTAAACTTACGAGGTTTATACCCTTTCCCTGATTTTGTTTTCATTCATCTGATCTAAAGTTGCTTGACTTATTTGTTGTCAAATATGGGCTTCAGACAGAGGCAAGGCTTACTGTAAATAAAGTACAATTAAAATGAGGAAATATGAAAGAATGTTAAAAATGAAAACCCATCATAAAACTGATTCAAATGCCCTGTCTTAATGAAAAGCTAAAGGCAGTCAATGCTGACTGAGAGAGTGAGAATTCATTATATTTCAGCAACGGTCCCTTCTCTAGGTTAGACAATTCCAACTGGACAGCCCTATGAATATATATACATGGGCAAAATTATGTGGAGTCAGTAGGATACATATGTATGTTTATTTGTGTGCTTGTAGCAATAATAATTTAAAAGCAGGAGCAGAAGATGACAAAGAAAGGCAGAAGATAAAAGTGATGATGATGATGATGATGATGATGATGGTGGTGGTGGTGGTGGTGGTGGTAATGATGGTGATGATGATGATAAGTCATGAATATGATAGTTCAGAGCACAGGAAAGTATAGGTGTTAGAGAGAAAAAGTTGGAAATGATATAAAGTTAGTACTAGTGTCCTATGCACCTCTAGTGTTGTAGGCTCTTAAAACATTTCTTTACTGTGCCTCTATATATCTGTGTCTCTGGTTACTGCATCTACAGGTGCAATTACTATCAATCAGCCTTGGGAGATTCTCTGGTCTCCCTTGGAAATAATGTGTCCATGACCCCCATGGCCAGATATATCCTCCCCTACACTGAGAGAAATTACAATTTGTCACAGTTCCAGCACTATCTCCAGCAGGCCACTAGAACAGAACCCCACCCACTCTTCGTATGCTTCTGCCAGTGTTGGTGGGAGTCCTTATCTGATTCTGAGGTTGATGTGTGATAGAATTCACCCACAGATTGCAGACATGATGTTGAAGGATTTCTTAGTTTCTTACTGTCATCATACTCTTAAATGTCATCTTTATTTGGCTAAGTGTATCCCCTAAAATAAATTTCCATAAGGGCAAGGCAACAGGCCTATTGGTGCTATCTTTCCCAGTTGTAGGGACCTTTTAAAGAAAGATATGTGAATGAATATATATATATATATATATATACATACATATGTGTGTATATATATGTATATATATGCTCATATATAGACAGTGAATATGCAGGTTAATAAGAATAAGCACAGACTGTCTGGTGCTTTATCTTGTCCAATTATTTTTCTCTGTTTTTTTTTTTTGATTCATCTTTTTTTTTATTAACTTGAGTATTTCTTATTTACATTTCCATTGTTATTCCCTTTCCCGGTTTCTGGGACAACATCCCCCTAACCCCTCCCATTCCCCTTCTTTATAGGTGTTCCCCTCCGAATCCTCCCCCCATTGCCGACCTCCCCCCAACAATCACGTTCACTGGAGGTTCACTCTTAGCAGGACCAAGGGCTTCCCATTCCACTGGTGATCTTACTAGGATATTCATTGCTACCTATGAGGTCAGAGTCCAGTGTCAGTCCATGTATTATAGTCTATAGGTAGGGGCTTACTCCCTGGAAGCTCTGGTTGCTTGGCATGGTTGTTCATATGGGGTCTCGGGCCCCTTCAAGCTCTTCCAGTTCTTTCTCTGATTCCTTCAATGGGGGTCCCGTTCTCAGTTCAGTGGTTTGCTGCTGGCATTCACCTCTGTATTTGTTGTATTCTGGCTGTGTCTCTCACGAGAGATCTACATCCGGCTGCTGTCGGTCTGCACTTCTTTGCTTCATCCATCTTGTCTAATTGGGTGGCTGTATGTGTATGGGCCACATGTGGGGCAGGCTCTGAATGGGTGTTCCTTCAGTCTCTGTTTTAATCTTTGCCTCTCTCTTCCCTGCCAAGGGTATTCTTGTTCCCCTTTTAAAGAAGGAGTGAAGCATTCACATTTTGATCATCCGTCTTGAGTTTCATGTGTTTTATGCATCTAGGGTGATTCAAGCATTTGGGCTAATAGCCACTTATCAATGAGTGCATACCATGTATGTTTTTCTGTGATTGGGTTACCTCACTCAGGATGATATTTTCCAGTTCCAACCATTTGCCTATGAATTTTACAAAGGCATTGTTTTTGATAGCTGAGTAATATTCCATTCTGTAGATGTACCATATTTTCTGTATCCATTCCTCTGTTGAAGGGCATCTGGGTTCTTTCCAGCTTCTGGCTATTATAAATAAGGCTGCTATGAACATAGTGGAGCACTTGTCTTTTTTATATGTTGGGGCATCTTTTGGGTATATGCCCAAGTGAGGTATAGCTGGATCCTCAGGAAGTTCAATGTCCAATTTTCTGAGGAACCTCCAGACTGATTTCCAGAATGGTTATACCAGTCTGCAATCCCACCAACAAGGGAGGAGTGTTCCTCTTTCTCCACATCCTCACCAGCATCTGCTGTCACCTGAGTTTTTGATCTTAGCCATTCTCACTGGTGTGAGGTGAAATCTCAGGGTTGTTTTGATTTGCATTTTCCTTATGACTAAAGATGTTGAACATTTCTTTCGGTGTTTCTCAGCCACTCAGCATTCCTCAGCTGTGAATTCCTTGTTTAGCTCTGAACCTCATTTTTAATAGGGTTATTTGTCTCCCTGCGGTCTAACTTCTTGAGTTCTTTGTATATTTTGGATATAAGGCCTCTATCTGTTGTAGGATTGGTAAAGATCTTTTCCCAATCTGTTGGTTGCTGTTTTGTCCTAACCACAGTGTCCTTTGCCTTACAGAAGCTTTGCAGTTTTATGAGATTCCATTTGTCCATTCTTGATCTTAGAGCATAAGCCATTGGTGTTTTTTTCAGGAATTTTTTTCCAGTGCCCATGTGTTCGAAATGCTGCCCTAGTTTTTCTTCTATTAGTTTGAGTGTATCTGGTTTGATGTGGAGGTCCTTGATCCACTCGGCCTTAAGCTTTGTACAGGGTGATAAGCATGGATCCATTTGAATTCTTCTACATGCTGACCTCTAGTTGACCCAGCACCATTTGCTGAAAATGCTATCTTTTTTCCATTGGATGGTTTTGGCTCCTTTGTTAAAAATCAAGTGACCATAGGTGTGTGAGTTCATTTCTGTGTTCAATTCTATTCCACTGGTCTATCTCTCTGTCTCTGTACCAATACCATGCAGTTTTTTTTATCACTATTGCTCTGTAATACTGCTTGAGTTCAGGGATAGTTATCCCCCCTGAAGTCCTTTTATTGTTGAGGATAGTTTTAGCTATCCTGGGTTTTTTGTTATTCCAGATGAATTTGCAAATTGTTCTGTCTAAATCTCTGAAGATTGGATTGGTATTTTGATGGGGATTGCATTGAATCTGTAGATCGCTTTTGGTAAAATGGCCATTTTTACTATACTATTCCTGCCAATCCATGAGCATGGGAGATCGTTCCATCTTCTGACGTCTTCTTCAATTTCTTTCTTCAGAGTCTTGAAGTTCTTATAGTACAGATCTTTTACTTTCTTGGTTAAATTCACTCTGAGGTATTTTATATTATTTCGACTATTATGAAGGGTGTCGTTTCCCTAATTTCTTTCTCAGCTTGTTTCTCTTTTGTGTAGAGGAAGGCTACTGATTTATTTCAGTTAATTTTATACCCAGCCACTTTGCTGAAGGTGTTTATCAAGTTTAGTAGATCTCTGGTGGAACTTTTGGGATCACTTAAATATACTATCATATCATCTGCAAATAGTGATATTTTGAATTCTTCTTTTCCAATCTGTATCCCCTTGATCTCCTTTTGTTGTCTGATTGCTCTGGCTAGAACTTCAAGTACTATATTGAATAAGTAGGGAGAGAGTGAGCAGCCTTGTTGTCCCTGATTTTAGTGGGATTGCTTCAAGTTTCTGTCCATTTAGTTTAATGTTAGCAACTGGTTTGCTGTATATGGCTTTTACTACGTTTACGTATGGGCTTTTAATTCCTATTCTTTCCAGGACTTTTATCATGAAGGGGTGTTGAAGTTTGTCAAATGCTTTCTCAGCATCTAATGAAATGATCATGTGGTTTTGTTCTTTCAGTTTGTTTATATAGTGGATCATGTTGATTGATTTCTGTATGTTTGACCATCCCTGCATTCCTGGGATGAAACCTTGATCATGGTGGATGATTGTTTTGATGTGCTCTTGGATTCGGTTTGCCAGAATTTTATTGAGTATTTTTGTGTCAGTATTCATAAGGGAAATTGGTCTGAAGTACTCTTTCTTTGTTGTGTCTTTCTGTGGTTTAGGTATAAGAGTAATTGTGGCTTCATAGAAGGAATTCGGTAGTGCTCCATCTGCTTCAATTTTGTGGAATAGTTTGGATAGTATTGGTATGAGGTCTTCTATGAAGGTCTAATAGAATTGTGCACTAAACCTGTCTGGATCTGGGCTCCTTTTGGTTGGGAGACCTTTAATGACTGCTTCTATTTCCTTAGGAGTTATGGGGTTATTTAACTGGTTTATCTGTTCCTGATTTAACTTTGGTACCTGGTATCTGTCTAGGAAATTGTCCATTTCCTGCAGATTTTCAAGTTTTGTTGAATATAGGCTTTTGTAGGAGGATCTGATGATTTTTTTGAATTTCCTCTGATTCTGTAGTTATGTCTCCCTTTTCATTTCTGATTTTGTTAATTTGGACACACTCTCTGTGTCCTCTCGTTAGTCTGGCTAAGGGTTTATCTGTCTTGTTGATTTCTCAAAGAACCAACTTTTGGTTCTGTTGATTCTTTCTATCTTTTTGTTTTTCTTTGTATCTTTCTTTTTGTTTCTACTTGGTTGATTTCAGCTCTGAGTTTGATTATTTCATGCCTTATACTCCTCCTGGGTGTATTTGTTATTTTTCTCTGTTTATAAAGAAAAAAACTTCAATGACAGGAGCAACTATTCCAAAAGAAGCAGAAAAAGGTGGCATTTTATGTTTTTTTATTTTTCCCATTTCTTTATTTGTTAGTTCTCTCTGTATATTGAAGATTTCCCTGTCCATATCACACAATTCTATTGATTCTTTACATCTTGTATAATTACTCTGTTAAAGTCTATACATTTGTATGCTGTACAATTCTATATACTATACTGTGCAATGTAAATGAGTGCACACAAAGGAAAACACCTAATTGGCTGGTTCATGACTTGGTCAGGAGGTTTTATTGTAGTTAAGAGAAAACATCCAGAGGCCCATGGAACAGCTCAGAGCACAGAGAAAAAGAAATAGACTGGACATAGCCTAGGCCTTGTCTTATGTGTAGGAAGAAGTATAATAAGAAAGAATAGCTACATCTGCACCCTAGAGCTGACCCTGTGCCAATCTCTCCATACATAACTTCTTCCCGAAGAGAGCTGGTCTCCTTGGAGTGCTTACACACCTAAGAGCACATGTTAGGTCACGTCTTCTGTTCAAATTCCTACCCCAAGAGAGATCAGCCCAGATCCCACAGGACACAAGAAACAAGAAACAGCTAGGGGCAGGATCCTTCCAGTTTATATTAGCACCCTGGAGCTGACCCTTTGCCAAAGGAATACATGTCCAAATACTGCCCAGAGAGAGCATGTCTCCTGGGAGTGCTGACACACAGGCTTACAGGCAAGACAAACCATGGTCAGAGAAACAACACCAGTCAACACCAGAGATAAGCAGATAGCTACAGGCAAGTGCAAACACCTAAGCAACTGAAATCAAGGACACTTGGCATCGCCAGAACGGAATTCTCCTATCACAGCAAGCCCTGGATAGCCCAACACACCAGAAAATTAAGATTGATTTAAAGTCACAACATATAATGTCGATTGGGGAAGGAAATAAATAGCTCCCTGAAAAAAAATACAGGAGAACATAGGTAAACAGGTAGAAGGCCTTAAAGAATAAACACAAGAGTCTCTTAAAGATTTAGGGAAAACACAACCAAACAGGCGAAGAAATTGAACAAAACCATCCAGGATCTAAAAACAGAAATAGAAACAGTAAAGAAATCACAAAGTGAGACAATCCTGGAGATAGAAAACCTAGAAAAAAGTGATCAGGAGTCATAGATGCAAGCATCTCCAACAGAATACAAGATATAGAAGAGAAAATCTCAAGGGAAGAAAACATTGACACAACAGTCAAAGAAAATCAGAAATGCAAAAAGCTTCTAAAACAAAACATCCATTAAATTCAGGACACAATCAAACTTAAGGATAATAAGTATAGAAGAGATAGAAGATTCCTAACTTAAAGGTATAATAAATATCTTTAACAAAGTTATGGAAGAAATTTCTCTAACCTAAAGAAGAGATATACATGAACATACAAGAAGTCTACAAAACTTTAAAATATTGGTCCAGAAAAGAAATTCCTCCCATCACATAATTGTCAAAACACTAAATGGAAAAAAATGAAGAAATAATATTAAAAGCAGTAAGGGAAAATAGTCAAGTAACATATAAAGCAGACCTATCAGAATTACACCAGACTTATCAACAGAGACTATGAAAGCCAGAATATCCTGGGAAGATGTCATACAGACCCTAAGAGAACACAAATGCCAGCCCAGGCTACTGTACACAGCAAAACTCTTAATTACCATAGATGGAGAAACCAAGACATTCCATGACAAAACCAAATTTACACAATTATTTCCCACTAATTCAGCCCCACAAAGAATAATAGATGGAAAAGACCAACACAAGGAGGGAAACCACACCCTGGAGAAAGGAAGAAAGTAATCTTCTTGCAACAAACCAAAAGAATGTTGCCATTGTAAACTTGTCACACACACACACACACACGGACGCACACACACACACACACACACACACACACGGACGCACGCACAAAAAGAACAATAGGAAGCATCAATCACTATTCCTTAACATCTCTTAACATCAATGGACTCAAGTCCCCTAGAATATAACATAGACTAACAGACTGGATAAGTAAACAGGACCCAGCATTTTGCTTCATACAGGAAATGTACTTCAGTGACAAAGACAGACATTACCTCAGAGTAAAGGACTGGAAAAAAATTTCCCAAGCCAATGCTCCCAAAATACAAGTTAGGGTAGTCATGTCAATATCTAATAAAATCGACTTTCAACCAAAATTTGTCAAAAAAAAATAAGGAAGGAAAAATCTTCCAGAATGAACTCTCAATTCTGATCATCTGTGCAAGGGCACCCACATTCTAAATAAAAAAAAACTTTGCTAAAGCTCAAAGCATACATAGTACCTCACACAATAATAGTGGGAGATTTCAACACCCCATTATGATCATTGGACAGAACCTAGAAACAGAAACAGAACAGAGACACAGTGAAACTAACAGAGTTTTGAAACAAATGGATTTAATAGATATCTATAGAAAATTTCATGCTAAATCAAAAGAAGATACCGTCTTCTAAGCATCTCAGGGTACCTTCTTTAAAATTAACCACATCACAAAACTGGCCTTAAGAGATGATACAGGAAGACTGAATAACCCATCCATCCTCTCAGATCACCAGGGATTACGGCTGGTCACAGACGGAAGTTACCAACCCTCTAATCAATGTTCACTTGGTCACGGGAGAAATACAGAAAGAAATTAAAGACTTTTTAGAATTTAATGAAAATGAAGGCACAAAATACCCCGAATCATGGGATATAATGAAAGCAGTGCTAAGAGGAAAACTCACAGATCTGAGTGCCTCCAAAAAGAAACTGGAGAGAGCATATATTATCAGCTTACAGCACACCTAAAAGCTCTAGAACAAAAAGAAGCAATACACCAAATCGAAGTAGAAGGCAGGAAATAATCGAACCCAGGACAGAAATCAACCAAGTAGAGACAGAAAGAACTATACAAAGAATCAACAAAACCAGTAGATGATACTTTGAGAAAATCAAGAAAATAGATAAACCTTCAGCCTGACTAACCAGAGGGCACAGAGAGTGTATCCAAATTAACAAAATCAGAAACTAAAAGGAAGACATAACAACAGAATCTTAGGAAATTTGAAAAACCATCAGATACCACAACAAAACCCTGTATTCAACAAAACAGGAATATCTGGAGGAAATGGACAATTTTCTAGACAACTATCAGGTACCAAATTAAATCAAGATCAGATAATCCATCTAAAGTGTCCCATCATGCCTAAAGAAAAAGAAATAGTTATTAAAAGTCTCCCAACCAAAAACAGTCAAGGACCAGATGGGTTTAGTGCAGAATTCTATTAGACCTTTTTACAAGACCTCATACCAATACTGTCCAAACTATTCCACAAAATAGAAACAGACGGAACACTACCGAATTCCTTCAATGAAGCCACAATTACAATTGTAGGTAAACCACACAAAGGTCCAACAAAAAAAGTACTTAAGAACAATTTCCCTTAAGAATATTGACACAAAAATACTCAATAAAATTCTCTCAAACCAAATCCAAGAACACATCAAAAAGAACATCCCTAATGATCAAGTAGGGTTCACCCCAGGGATGCAGGGATAGTTCAATATATGGAAATCTATCAATGTAGTCCACTATATAGAGTAACTCAAAGAAAGAAAAAAAACATCATTTCATTAGATGCTGAGAAAGCATTTTACAAAATTCAGCACCTGTTCATGATAAAAGTCCTGGAAAGATCAGGAATTCAAGGCCCATGCCTAAGTATAGTAAAAGTAATATACAGCCAACCAGTAGCTAACATTAAACTAAAAGCAGAGAAACTTGAAGGAATCCCACTAATATCAGGGACAGCACAAGGCTGCCCACTCTCTCCTTATTTATTCAATATAGTACTTGAAGTCCTAGTCAGAGCAATCAGATAATGAAAGGAGTTCAAAGGGATACAAATTGGAAAGGAAGAAGTCAACATATCACTATTTGCAGATGGTATAGATAGTAAACTTAAGTGACCCCAAATTTACACCAGAGAACTGTTAAGCATGATAAACACCTTCGGCAAAGTGGCTGGTTATAAAATTAACTCAAACAAATCAGTAGCCTTCCTCTACTCAATTGATAAACAGGGAGAGAAATTAGGGAAATGACACCCTTCACAATAGTCCCAAATAGCATAAAATACCTTGGGGTGATTTTAACCTAACAAGTGAGAGACCTCTATGACAAGAATCTCAAATATCTGAAAAAATAAGTTGAAGAAGATCTCAGAAGATGGAAAGATCTCCCATGCTCACGGATTGGTAGGATTAATATAGTAAAAGTGGCCATTTTGCCAAAAGCAATCTTCAGATTCAATGCAATCCCCATCAAAATTCCAACTCAATTCTTCACAGTGATAGAAAGAGCAATTTGCAAATTCATTTGGAATAACAAAAATCGGCAGCAGCTCTCTGCTCCCAGACCCGGTGAGAGAGAGACCCAACCGCCTGGTCAGGTGGGCACTCCTGAGGCTGCAGAGCGGAAGAGACCACCAACACTGCTCACCCCTGCCCACATCCCTGGCCCAAGAGGAAACTGTATAAGGCCTCTGGGCTCCCGTGGGGGAGGGCCCAGGAGTGGCAGGACCCCTGCCGGAGACACCGCCGGACCCTGAAGGAAACAGGCCAGATAAAGAGTTCTCTGCACCCAAATCCCGTGGGAGGGAGAGCTAAACCTTCAGAGAGGCAGACAGGCCTGGGAAACCAGAAGAGACTGCTCCCTGCACACACATCTCGGACGCCAGAGGAAAAAGCCAAAGACCATCTGGAACCCTGGTGCACTGAAGCTCCCGGAAGGGGCGGCACAGGTCTTCCTGGTTGCTGCCGCTGCAGAGAGCCCCTGGACAGCACCCCACGAGCAAACCTGAGCCTCGGGACCACAGGTAAGACCAAATTTTCTGCTGCAAGAAAGCTGCCTGGTGAGCTTGGGACACACGGAAGCAGAATTTCTCTAGAACCGGGCACGTTCTGTGTTTACCGGAAGTCACACACCCGCGGATCCCGGCCCGCAGCAGCTCTCTGCTCCCAGACCCGGTGAGAGAGAGACCCAACCGCCTGGTCAGGTGGGCACTCCTGAGGCTGCAGAGCGGAAGAGACCACCAACACTGCTCACCCCTGCCCACATCCCTGGCCCAAGAGGAAACTGTATAAGGCCTCTGGGCTCCCGTGGGGGAGGGCCCAGGAGCGGCAGGACCCCTGCCACAGACACCGCCGGACCCTGAAGGAAACAGACCGGATAAACAGTTCTCTGCACCCAAATCCCGTGGGAGGGAGAGCTAAACCTTCAGAGAGGCAGACAGGCCTGGGAAACCAGAAGAGACTGCTCCCTGCACACACATCTCGGACGCCAGAGGAAAAAGCCAAAGACCATCTGGAACCCTAGTGCACTGAAGCTCCCGGAAGGGGCGGCACAGGTCTTCCTGGTTGCTGCCGCTGCAGAGAGCCCCTGGGCAGCACCCCACGAGCGAACTTGAGCCTCGGGACCACAGGTAAGACCAAATTTTCTGCTGCAAGAAAGCTGCCTGGTGAGCTTGGGACACACGGAAGCAGAATTTCTCTAGAACCGGGCACATTCTGTGTTTACCGGAAGTCCCACACCCGCGGATCCCGGCCCGCAGCAGCTCTCTGCTCCCAGACCCAGTGAGAGAGAGACCCAACCGCCTGGTCAGGTGGGCACTCCTGAGGCTGCAGAGCGGAAGAGACCACCAACACTGCTCACCCCTGCCCACATCCCTGGCCCAAGAGGAAACTGTATAAGGCCTCTGGGCTCCCGTGGGGGAGGGCCCAGGAGCGGCAGGACCCCTGCCGGAGACACCGCCGGACCCTGAAGGAAACAGACCGGATAAACAGTTCTCTGCACCCAAATCCCGTGGGAGGGAGAGCTAAACCTTCAGAGAGGCAGACAGGCCTGGGAAACCAGAAGAGACTGCTCCCTGCACACACATCTCGGACGCCAGAGGAAAAAGCCAAAGACCATCTGGAACCCTGGTGCACTGAAGCTCCCGGAAGGGGCGGCACAGGTCTTCCTGGTTGCTGCCGCTGCAGAGAGCCCCTGGACAGCACCCCACGAGCAAACCTGAGCCTCGGGACCACAGGTAAGACCAAATTTTCTGCTGCAAGAAAGCTGCCTGGTGAACTCAAGACACAGGCCCACAGGAACAGCTGAAGACCTGTAGAGAGGAAAAACTACACGCCCGAAAGCAGAACACTCTGTCCCCATAACTGACTGAAAGAGAGGAAAACAGGTATACAGCACTCCTGACACACAGGCTTATAGGACAGTCTAGCCACTGTCAGAAATAGCAGAACAAAGTAACACTAGAGATAATCTGATGGCGAGAGGCAAGCGCAGGAACCCAAGCAACAGAAACCAAGACTACATGACATCATCGGAGCCCAATTCTCCCACCAAAACAAACATGGAATATCCAAACACACCAGAAAAGCAAGATCTAGTTTCAAAATCATATTTGATCATGAAGCTGGAGGACTTCAGGAAAGACCTGAACACACTTAGGGAAGCACAGGAAAACATTAATAAACAAGTAAAAGCCTACAGAGAGGAATCGCAAAAATCCCTGAAAGAATTCCAGGAAAACACAATCAAACAGTTGAAGGAATTAAAAATGGAAATAGAAGCAATCAAGAAAGAACACATGGAAACAACCCTGGATATAGAAAACCAAAAGAAGAGACAAGGAGCTGTAGATACAAGCTTCACCAACAGAATACAAGAGATGGAAGAGAGAATCTCAGGAGCAGAAGATTCCATAGAAATCATTGACTCAACTGTCAAAGATAATGTAAAGCGGAAAAAGCTACTGGTCCAAAACATACAGGAAATCCAGGACTCAATGAGAAGATCAAACCTAAGGATAATAGGTATAGAAGAGAGTGAAGACTCCCAGCTCAAAGGACCAGTAAATATCTTCAACAAAATCATAGAAGAAAACTTCCCTAACCTAAAAAAAGAGATACCCATAGACATACAGGAAGCCTACAGAACTCCAAATAGATTGGACCAGAAAAGAAACACCTCCCGTCACATAATTGTCAAAACACCAAACGCACAAAATAAAGAAAGAATATTAAAAGCAGTAAGGGAAAAAGGTCAAGTAACATATAAAGGGAGACCTATCAGAATCACACCAGACTTCTCGCCAGAAACTATGAAGGCCAGAAGATCCTGGACTGATGTTATACAGACCCTAAGAGAACACAAATGCCAGCCCAGATTACTGTATCCAGCAAAACTCTCAATTAACATTGATGGAGAAACCAAGATATTCCATGACAAAACCAAATTTACACAATATCTTTCTACAAATCCAGCACTACAAAGGATAATAAATGGTAAAGCCCAACATAAGGAGGCAAGCTATACCCTAGAAGAAGCAAGAAACTAATCGTCTTGGCAACAAAACAAAGAGAATGAAAGCACACAAACATAACCTCACATTAAATATGAATATAACGGGAAGCAATAATCACTATTCCTTAATATCTCTCAATATCAATGGCCTCAACTCCCCAATAAAAAGACATAGATTAACAAACTGGATACGCAACGAGGACCCTGCATTCTGCTGCCTACAGGAAACACACCTCAGAGACAAAGACAGACACTACCTCAGAGTGAAAGGCTGGAAAACAACTTTCCAAGCAAATGGTCAGAAGAAGCAAGCTGGAGTAGCCATTCTAATATCAAATAAAATCAATTTCCAACTAAAAGTCATCAAAAAAGATAAGGAAGGACACTTCATATTCATCAAAGGAAAAATCAACCAAGATGAACTCTCAATCCTAAATATCTATGCCCCAAATACAAGGGCACCTACATATGTAAAAGAAACCTTACTAAAGCTCAAAACACACATTGCACCTCACACAATAATAGTGGGAGATTTCAACACCCCACTCTCATCAATGGACAGATCATGGAAACAGAAATTAAACAGTGATGTAGACAGACTAAGAGAAGTCATGAGCCAAATGGACTTAACGGATATTTATAGAACATTCTATCCTAAAGCAAAAGGATATACCTTCTTCTCAGCTCCTCATGGTACTTTCTCCAAAATTGACCATATAATTGGTCAAAAAACGGGCCTCAACAGGTACAGAAAGATAGAAATAATCCCATGCGTGCTATCGGACCACCACGGCCTAAAACTGGTCTTCAATAACAATAAGGGAAGAATGCCCACATATACGAGGAAATTGAACAATGCTCTACTCAATGATAACCTGGTCAAGGAAGAAATAAAGAAAGAAATTAAAAACTTTTTAGAATTTAATGAAAATGAAGATACAACATACTCAAACTTATGGGACACAATGAAAGCTGTGCTAAGAGGAAAACTCATAGCGCTGAGTGCCTGCAGAAAGAAACAGGAAAGAGCATATGTCAGCAGCTTGACAGCACACCTAAAAGCTCTAGAACAAAAAGAAGCAAATACACCCAGGAGGAGTAGAAGGCAGGAAATAATCAAACTCAGAGCTGAAATCAACCAAGTAGAAACAAAAAGGACCATAGAAAGAATCAACAGAACCAAAAGTTGGTTCTTTGAGAAAATCAACAAGATAGATAAACCCTTAGCCAGACTAACGAGAGGACACAGAGAGTGTGTCCAAATTAATAAAATCAGAAATGAAAAGGGAGACATAACTACAGATTCGGAGGAAATTCAAAAAATCATCAGATCTTACTATAAAAACCTATATTCAACAAAATTTGAAAATCTTCAGGAAATGGACAATTTCCTAGACAGATACCAGGTATCGAAGTTAAATCAGGAACAGATAAACCAGTTAAACAACCCCATAACTCCTAAGGAAATAGAAGCAGTCATTAAAGGTCTCCCAACCAAAAAGAGCCCAGGTCCAGACGGGTTTAGTGCAGAATTCTATCAAACCTTCATAGAAGACCTCATACCAATATTATCCAAACTATTCCACAAAATTGAAACAGATGGAGCCCTACCGAATTCCTTCTACGAAGCCACAATTACTCTTATACCTAAACCACACAAAGACACAACAAAGAAAGAGAACTTCAGACCAATTTCCCTTATGAATATCGACGCAAAAATACTCAATAAAATTCTGGCAAACCGAATTCAAGAGCACATCAAAACAATCATCCACCATGATCAAGTAGGCTTCATCCCAGGCATGCAGGGATGGTTTAATATACGGAAAACCATCAACGTGATCCATTATATAAACAAACTGAAAGAACAGAACCACATGATCATTTCATTAGATGCTGAGAAAGCATTTGACAAAATTCAACACCCCTTCATGATAAAAGTCCTGGAAAGAATAGGAATTCAAGGCCCATACCTAAACATAGTAAAAGCCATATACAGCAAACCAGTTGCTAACATTAAACTAAATGGAGAGAAACTTGAAGCAATCCCACTAAAATCAGGGACTAGACAAGGCTGCCCACTCTCTCCCTACTTATTCAATATAGTTCTTGAAGTTCTAGCCAGAGCAATCAGACAACAAAAGGAGATCAAAGGGATACAGATCGGAAAAGAAGAGGTCAAAATATCACTATTTGCAGATGACATGATAGTATATTTAAGTGATCCCAAAAGTTCCACCAGAGAACTACTAAAGCTGATAAACAACTTCAGCAAAGTGGCTGGGTATAAAATTAACTCAAATAAATCAGTTGCCTTCCTCTATACAAAAGAAAAACAAGCCGAGAAAGAAATTAGGGAAACGACACCCTTCATAATAGACCCAAATAATATAAAGTACCTCGGTGTGACTTTAACCAAGCAAGTAAAAGATCTGTACAATAAGAACTTCAAGACACTGAGGAAAGAAATTGAAGAAGACCTCAGAAGATGGAAAGATCTCCCATGCTCATGGATTGGCAGGATTAATATGGTAAAAATGGCCATTTTACCAAAAGCAATCTACAGATTCAATGCAATCCCCATCAAAATACCAATCCAATTCTTCAAAGAGTTAGACAGAACAATTTGCAAATTCATCTGGAATAACAAAAAACCCAGGATAGCTAAAGCTATCCTCAACAATAAAAGGACTTCAGGGGGAATCACTATCCCTGAACTCAAGCAGTATTACAGAGCAATAGTGATAAAAACTGCATGGTATTGGTACAGAGACAGACAGATAGACCAATGGAATAGAATTGAAGACCCAGAAATGAACCCACACACCTATGGTCACTTGATTTTTGACAAAGGAGCCAAAACCATCCAATGGAAAAAAGATAGTATTTTCAGCAAATGGTGCTGGTTCAACTGGAGGGCAACATGTAGAAGAATGCAGATCGATCCATCCTTATCACCCTGTACAAAGCTTAAGTCCAAGTGGATCAAGGACCTCCACATCAAACCAGACACACTCAAACTAATAGAAGAAAAACTAGGGAAGCATCTGGAACACATGGGCACTGGAAAAAATTTCCTGAACAAAACACCAATGGCTTATGCTCTAAGATCAAGAATCGACAAATGGGATCTCATAAAACTGCAAAGCTTCTGTAAGGCAAAGGACACTGTGGTTAGGACAAAACGGCAACCAACAGATTGGGAAAAGATCTTTACCAATCCTACAACAGATAGAGGCCTTATTTCCAAAATATACAAAGAACTCAAGAAGTTAGACCGCAGGGAAACAAATAACCCTATTAAAAAATGGGGTTCAGAGCTAAACAAAGAATTCACAGCTGAGGAATGCCGAATGGCTGAGAAACACCTAAAGAAATGTTCAACATCTTTAGTCATAAGGGAAATGCAAATCAAAACAACCCTGAGATTTCACCTCACACCAGTGCGATTGGCTAAGATCAAAAACTCAGGTGACAGCAGATGCTGGCGAGGATGTGGAGAAAGAGGAACACTCCTCCATTGTTGGTGGGATTGCAGACTGGTAAAACCATTCTGGAAATCAGTCTGGAGGTTCCTCAGAAAATTGGACATTGAACTGCCTGAGGATCCAGCTATACCTCTCTTGGGCATATACCCAAAAGATGCCTCAACATATAAAAGAGACACGTGCTCCACTATGTTCATCGCAGCCTTATTTATAATAGCCAGAAGCTGGAAAGAACCCAGATGCCCTTCAACAGAGGAATGGATACAGAAAATGTGGTACATCTACACAATGGAATATTACTCAGCTATCAAAAACAACGAGTTTATGAAATTCGTAGGCAAATGGTTGGAACTGGAAAATATCATCCTGAGTGAGCTAACCCAATCACAGAAAGACATACATGGTATGCACTCATTGATAAGTGGCTATTAGCCCAAATGCTTGAATTACCCTAGATCCCTAGAACAAACGAAACTCAAGACGGATGATCAAAATGTGAATGCTTCACTCCTTCTTTAAATGAGGAAAAAGAATACCCTTGGCAGGGAAGGGAGAGGCAAAGATTAAAACAGAGACTGAAGGAACACCCATTCAGAGCCTGCCCCACATGTGGCCCATACATATACAGCCACCCAATTAGACAAGATGGATGAAGCAAAGAAGTGCAGACCGACAGGAGCCGGATGTAGATCGCTCCTGAGAGACACAGCCAGAATACAGCAAATATAGAGGCGAATGCCAGCAGCAAACCACTGAACTGAGAATAGGTCCCCTATTGAAGGAATCAGAGAAAGAACTGGAAGAGCTTGAAGGGGCTCGAGACCCCAAAAGTACAACAATGCCAAGCAACCAGAGCTTCCAGGGACTAAGCCACTACCTAAAGACTATACATGGACTGACCCTGGACTCTGACCCCATAGGTAGCAATGAATATCCTAGTAAGAGCACCAGTGGAAGGGGAAGCCCTGGGTCCTGCTAAGACTGAACCCCCAGTGAACTAGTCTATGGGGGGAGGGCGGCAATGGGGGGAGGGTTGGGAGGGGAACACCCATAAGGAAGGGGAGGGGGGAGGGGGATGTTTGCCCGGAAACCGGGAAAGGGAATAACACTCGAAATGTATATAAGAAATACTCAAGTTAATAAAAAAAAAAAAAAAAAAAAAAAAAAAAAAAAAAAAAACAAAAATCCCAGGAAACCAAAAACAATCTTCAACAATAAAAGAACTTCTGGGGGAATCACCATCTTTGACCTCAAGCAATATTACGGAGCAGTAGTGATGAAAACTATCGTATTGGTAAAGAGATAGGCAGGTAGATCAGTGGAATAGAATTGACAACCCAGAAATGAACACACACACCTACGGTCATGTGATCATTGACAAAGGAGGTAAAACCATCCAGTGGAGAAAAGATAGCAGTTTCTATAATTTTTTAAATTAAAATTATTTTTATTGGATTTTTTGTTATTTACAGTTTAAATATTATTCCCTTCATGGGTACCTGTACATAAGTTCCCTCTCCCTTTCCCCTCCCCTTCTTATACAAGAGTGTTCCATTCCCCATCCACTCCCTCTTCCCCTCCTGATCCCATACACTGGGGGTTCAACCTTGGGAGGACCAAGGACTTCTCCTTCTATTGGTGTCCAAAAAGGCTGTCCTCTGCTACATATGCAGCTCAAGCTATCCATGTAAAGTCTTTGCATGGGTCTTTCCATGTAAAGTCTTTGGGTAGAGGTTTAGTTTCTGGAAGCTCTGGTTGGTTGGCATTCTTGTTCTTATGGGGTTGCAAGCTTCTTCAGCTCTTTCAATCCTTTCTCTAATTCCTCCAACAGGGGTCCTATTCACAGTTCAGTGGTTTGCTGCTAGAATTTGCCTCTGTATTTGACATGTTCTGGCTGTGTCTCTCAGGAGAAATCTAAATCTGTTTCCTGTCACTGTGTACTTCATACTTTCATCAATCTTATCTAGTTTTGGTGACTGTACACATATGGACCACATGTGGGTCAGGATCTGAATGGCCGTTTCTTAGGGCTCTGCACCAATCTTTGCTTCTATATGCCTTCCCATGAATATTTATGCTCCCTCTTTTAAAAAGGACTGAAGGATTCACACTTTGGTCACCCTTCTTCTTGTGCTTCATGTGGTATGTGTGTTGTATGTTTGGTGATTTGAGCTTTTGGGCTAATATGGACTTATCAGTGAGTATATTCCATGTGTGTTTTTCTGTGATTGGGTTACCTCACTCAGGATGATATTTTTTAGTTCATTCCATTTGCCTATGAATTTCATGAAGTCATTGTTTTTGATAGCTTAATACTACACATTGTGTAGATGTACCACATTTTCTGTATCTGTTCTTCTGTTGAAGGACATCTGAGGTTCTTTCCAGCTTCTGGCTATTATAAATAAGTCTGCTGTGAACATAGTGGAGCATGTGTCTTGGTTGTATGTTGGAGAATTTTTTTGGATATATGCCCAGGATATGTGCAGTTGGGTCCTCAGGTAGTGGAATGTCCAATTTTCTGAGGAACCTCCAAACTGATTTCCAGAGTGTTTGTACCAGTTTGTTATCCCATCAATAATGGAGGAGTGTTCCCCTTTCTCCACATTCTTGCCAGCATCTGCTGCCCTCTGGTTTTTTGTTTTTTTTTTTTTTATCTTAGCCATTCTGACAGCTGTGAGGTGGAATCTCAGGGCTGTTTTGATTTGTATTTCCCTTATAAATAAGGATGTTGAACATTTCTTTAGGTACTTCTCAGCCATTTGATATTCCTCAGTTGAGTATTCTTTGTTTCACTCTGTATCCGATTTATAATAGGGTTATTTGGCTTTCTGGAGTCTAACTTCTTGGGTTCTTTTTATATTTTGGATATTAGCTCTCTAAAATGATAGCATTTTCAACAAATGTTGCTGGTTCAACTGGAGGTCAGCATGTAGAAGAATGCAAAGAAATCCATTCTTATCACTCTGTATAAAGCTTAAGTCCAAGTGGATCAAGGACCTCCACATCAAACCAGACACACTCCAACTAATAGAAGAAAAAGTGTGTAAGAATCTCAATCAAATGTGCACTGGGAATTTTCCTGAAGAAAATCTCAATGGCTTGTTCTCTAAGATCAGGAAAGGTCAAGTGGTACCTCATCAAACAGCAAAGCTTCTGTAATACACAGGAAACTGTTATTAGGACAACATGACAACCAAGGGATTGAGAAAAGATGTTTACTAATCCTACATCTGATAGAGGGCTAATTGCTTTACCAATTTCATTGTGTTTTCCTGTAATTCTTTAAGGGGTTTTTGTGTTTCTTCTTTAAGTGCTTCTACCTGTTTACCTGTGTTCTCCTGTAAATTTTCCAGATAGTTATTTATGTCCTTCTTAAATTCCCCAATCATCATCATGAATTGAGATTTTAAACCAGAATCTTGCTTTTCTGGTGTGTTGTGGTATTCAGGGCTTTCTGTAATAGGAGAACTGGGTTCTGATGATGCCAAATGACATTCTTTTTTGTTGCTTAGGTTCTTGCACTTGCCTCTAGCCATCTGGTTATCTCTGGTGTTGGCTGGTTTGCTGTGTCTGAACATGGCTTGTCTTCCCTGTAAATGTCTGTGTCAGCACTCCTAGGAAACCAGCTCCCTCTGGGCAGTATTTGGATATGTAGAACCATGGCACAGGGTGAGCTGTAGGGCTCTTTGGAACCTGAAAGGATCCTGTCTCTGGCTGTTTCTTGTCTCCTGTGTCTTGTGGGCTCTGAGCCAATCCCTCTTAGGTCAGGTATTTGAGTAGAAGTGGTGGTATCACATGTGTCTTCAGGTGTGTCACTACTCCCAGGAGACCATCTCTCTCTGGGAAGGAGTTGGGTATGGAATTCTTGGCAAAGAGTCTGCTCCAGGGCTCAGATCCAGCTAATTTTTTTATTATGCTTCTTCCTACTCCCAAGAGAAGGCCCAGGCCATGTTTAGTGTGCTTCTTTTTCTCTCTGCTCTGAGCTTTTCAATGGCCCTCTGGATATTTTCTCTTAACTACAATAAAACCTCCCTACCAAGTAATGAACCAGTCATTTCAGTGTTTTCTTTACTGTGTACTCATTTATGTTGACCAATATCTCACAAGTGTCTATACTCTCACAGAGTAATGATACAAGATGTAAAGAATCAATAGAGACTGGAGCCGCAGGTCCCCTGTGCTCCAGACACTGCCTGGACCTGAAGGGACCTGGTCAACAGTTCTCTGCACACAAATCCCGTGGGAGGGAAAGCTAAACCTTCAGAGGGGCAGACACACCTGGGAAGCCAGAAGAGACTACACTCTGCCCACATTTCTGACTCCAGAGGAAAACACCAAATGCCATCTGGAACCCTGGTGCATGGGGGCTCCCGGAAAAGGCGGCACAGGTCCTCCTGGTTGCTGCCCTCGTGGAGAGCTCATAAGCAACACCCCACGAGCAAACTTGAGCCTCGGGACCACAGGTAAGACCAACTTTTCTGCTCCAAGTGACCTGCGTGGTGAACTCAGGACCCAGGACCACAGGAACATCTGAAGACCAGTAGACAGGAAAGACTATACACCCGAAAGCAGAACACTGTGTTCCCATAGCTGGCTGAAAAAAACAGGAAAACAGGTCTATAGCACTCCTGACACACAGGCCTATAGGACGGTCTAACCACTGTCAGAAATAGCAGAACAAGGTAACACAGACCAGAGACAACCTAATGGCGAGAGGCAAGTGCAGGAACCCAAGCAATAGAAAGCAAGACTACATGGCATCATCGGAGCCCAATTCTCCCACCAAAGCAAACACTGAATAACCAAACACACCAGAAAAGCAAGATCTAGATTTAAAATCATGTTTGATCATGATGCTGGAGAACTTCAAGAAAGACATGAAGAACTCCCTTAGAGAAACGGAAGAAAACATAAATAAACAAGTAGAAGCCTATAGAGAGGAATCACAAAAATCCCTGAAAGAATTCCAGGAAAACACAATCAAACAGGTGAAGGAATTAAAAATTGAAATAGAAGCAATAAAGGAAGCACAAAGAGAAACAACACTGGATATAGAAAACCAAAGGAAGAGACAAGGAACCGAAGATACAAGCATTACCAACAGAATACAAGAGATAGAAGAGAGCATCTCAGCAGCAGAAATTTCCATAGAATTCATCGACACAACTGTCAAAGATAATGTAAGACTGAAAAAGCTACTGGTCCAAAACATAAAGGAAATCCAGGTCGCAATGAGAAGATCAAACTAAGGATAATAGGTAAGGAAGACAGTGAAGACTCCCAGGTCCAAGGACCAGTAAATATCTTCAACAAAATCATAGAAGAAAACTTCCCTAACTTAAAGAAAGAGATGCTCATAAACATAAAAGAAGTCTACAGAACTGCAAATAGATTGAACCAGAAAAGAAACTCCTCCTGTCACATAATAGTCAAAACACCAAAGGCAGAAAACAAAGAAAGAATATTAAAAGCAGTAAGGGAAAATGGTCAAGTAACATATAAAGGCAGACGGTCAGGATCACACCAGACTTCTCACCAGAGACTATGAAAGTCAGAAGATCCTGGACAGATGTCATACAGACCCTAAGAGAACACAAATGCCAGCCCAGGTTGCTGTATCCAATAAAACTCTCAATTTACATAGAGGGAGAAACCAATATATTCCATGATGAAAACCAAATTTACACAATATCTTTCTACAAATCCAGCACTATAAAGGATAACATATGGTAAAGCCCAACATAAGGAGGCAAGCTACACGCTTGAAAAACCAAGAAACTAATAGTCTTGGGAACAAAACAAAGAGAAGAAAAGTATAAAAACATAATCTCACATCCAAATATGAATATAACAGGAAGCAATAATCACTATTCCTTAATATCTCTCAACATCAATGGTCTCAACTCCCCAATAAAAAGACATAGATTAACAAACTAGATACACAATGAAGACCCTGCATTCTGCTGCCTACAGGAAACACACTTCAGAGACAAAGACAGACACTACCTCAGAGTGAAAGGCAGGAAAACAACTTTCCAAGCAAATGGTCAGAAGAAGCAAGCTGGAGTAGCCATTCTAATATCGAAGAAGATCGATTTTCAACTAAATGTCGTCGAAAAAGATAAGAAAGGACACTTCATATTCATCAAAGGAAAAATCCACCAGGATGAACTCTCAATCCTAAATAACTATGCTCCAAATACAAGGGCACTGACATATATAAAAGAAACCTTACTAAAGCTCAAAGCACACATTGCACCTCACACAATAATAGTAGGAGATATCAACACCTCACTCTCATCAATGGACAGATCATGGAAACAGAAATTAAACAGACATAGACAGACTAAGAGAAGTCATGAATCAAATGGACGTAACAGATATTTATAGAACATTCTATCCTAAAACAAAAAGATATACCTTTTTCTCACCACCTCATTGTACTTTCTCAAAAATTGACCATATATTTGGTCATAAAACAGGCCTCAACATATACAGAAAGATGGAAATAATCCCATGTGTCCTATCAGACCACCATGGGCTAAAGCTGGTCTTCAATAACAATAAGGGAAGAACGCCCACTTATACATGGAAGATGAACAATGCTCTACTCAATGATAACCTGGTCAAGAAAGAAATAAAGAAAGAAATTAAAGACTTCTTAGAATTTTATGAAAATGAAGGTACAACATACGCAAACTTAAGGTACACAATGAAAGCTGTGCTAAGAGGAAAACTCATAGCTCTTGAGTGCCTACAGAAAGAAACAAGAGAGAGTATATGTCAGCAGGTTGACAGAACACCTAAAAGTTCTAGAACAAAAAGAAGGAAATACACCCAGGAGCAGTAGAAGGCAGGAAATAATCAAACTCAGAGCTGAAATCAACCAAGTAGAATCAAAAAGGACTATACGAAGAATCAACAGAACCAAAAGTTGGTTCTTTGAGAAAATCAACAAGATAGATAAACTCTTAGCCAGACTAACAAGAGGACACAGAGAGTGTGTCCAAATTAACAAAACCAGAAAAGAAAAGGGAAACATAACTACAGAATCAAAGGAAATTCAAAAAATCATCTGATCCTACTACAAAAGCCTATATTCTACAAAACTTGAAAATCTGCAGGAAATGGACAATTTCCTGAACAGATACCAGTTACCAAAGTTAAATCAGGAACAGATAAACCAGTTAAACAACCCCATAACTCCTAAGGAAATAGAAGCAGTCATTAAAGGTCTCCCGACCAAAAAGAGCCCAGGTCCAGATGGGTTCAGTGCAGAATTCTATTAGACCTTCATAGAAGATATCATATCAAAACTATCCAAATTATTCCACAAAATTGAAACAGACTGAGTGCTACCGAATTCCTTCTATGAAGCCACAATTACTCTAATACCTAAACCACACAAAGACCCAACAAAGAAAGAGAACTTCAGACCAATTTCCCTTATGAATATCGACGCAAAAGTAATCAATAAAATTCTGGCAAACCGAATCCAAGAGCACATCAAAACAATCATCCATCATGATCAAATAGGCTTCATCCCAGGCATGCAGGGATGGTTTAATATACAGAAAACCATCAACGTAATCCAATATAAACAAACTGAAAGAACAAGAGCACATGATCATTCCATTATATGCTGAGAAAGCATTTGACAAAATTCAACACCCCTTCATGATAAAAGTCCTGGAAAGAATAGGAATTAAAAGCCCATACTTAAACAGAGTAAAAGCCATATACAGCAAACCAGTAGCTAACATTAAACTAAATGGAGAGAAACTTGAAGCAATCCCACTAAAGTCAGTGACTAGACAAGGCTGCCAACTATCTCCCTACGTATTCAATATAGTTCTTGAAGTTCTATCCAGAGCAATCAGACAACAAAAGGAGATCAATGGGATGCAGATTGGAAAAGAAGAATTCAAAATATCACTATTTGCAGATGCTATGATAGTATATTTGAGTGATCCCAAAAGTTCCACCAGAGATCTACTAAACTTGATAAACACCTTCAGCAAAGTGGCTGGGTATAAAATTAACTCAAATAAATCAGTAGCCTTCCTCTACACAAAAGAGAAACAAGCTGAGAAAGAAATTAGGGAAACGACACCCTTCATAATAGTCGAAATAATATAAAATACCTCAGAGTGACTTTAACCAAGAAAGTAAAAGATCTGTACTATAAGAACTTCAAGACTCTGAAGAAAGAAATTGAAGAAGACGTCAGAAGATGGAACGATCTCCCATGCTCATGGAGTGGCAGGAATAGTATAGTAAAAATGGCCATTTTACCAAAAGCGATCTACAGATTCAATGCAATCCCCATCAAAATACCAATCCAATCTTCAGAGATTTAGACAGAACAATTTGCAAATTCATCTGGAATAACAAAAAACCCAGGATAGCTAAAACTATCCTCAACAATAAAAGGACTTCAGGGGGGATCACTATCCCTGAACTCAAGCAGTATTATAGAGCAATAGTGATAAAAACTGCATGGTATTGGTACAGAGACAGAGAGATAGACCAGTGGAATAGAATTGAAGACACAGAAATGAACTCACACACCTATGGTCACTTGATTTTTAACAAAAGAGCCAAAACCATCCAATGGAAAAAAGATAGCATTTTCAGCAAATGGTGCTGGGTCAACTAGAGGTCAGCATGTAGAAGAATTCAAATGGATCCATGCTTATCACCCTGTACAAAGCTTAAGGCCGAGTGGATCAAGGACCTCCACATCAAACCAGATACACTCAAACTAATAGAAGAAAAAGTGGGGAAGCATCTCAAACACATGGACACTGGAGAAAATTTCCTGAACAATACGCCAATGGCTTAAGCTCTAAGATCAAGAATGGACAAATGGAATCTCATAAAACTACAAATCTTCTCTAAGCAAAGGGTACTGTGGTTAGGACAAAACGGCAACGAACAGATTGGGAAGAGATCTTTACCAATCCTACAACTGATAGAGGGCTTATATGCAAAATATACAAAGAACTCAAGAAGTTAGACTGCAGGGAGACACATAACCCTATTTAAAAAATGGGGTTCACAGCTAAACAAAAGTTCACAACTGAGGAATGCCGAATGGCTGAGAAACACCTAAAGAAATGTTCAATGTCTTTAGTCATAAGGGAAATGGAAATCAAAACAACCCTGAGATTTCACGTCAAACCAGTGAGAATGGCTAAGATCAAAAACTCAGGCGACAGCAAATCCTGGCAAGGATGTGGAGAAAGAGGAACACTCCTCCATTTTTGGTGGGATTGCAGACTGGAACAACCATTCTGGAAATCAGTCTGGAGGTTCCTCAGAAAATTGGACATTGAACTAACTGAGGGCCCAGTTATACCTCTCTTGGGCATATACCCAAAAGATGCCCCAACATATAACAAAGATACGTGCTCCACTATGTTCATAGCAGCCTTATGTATAATAGCCAGAAGCTGTAAAGAACCCAGATGCCCTTCAACAGACGAATGGACTCAGAAAATGTGGTACATCTACACAATGGAATATTACTCAGCTATCAAAAACAATGACTTTATGAAATTCATAGACAGATCGATGGAACTGGAAAATATCGTCCTAAG